>NW_018743763.1:0-99556 GCF_001683475.1 Chenopodium quinoa
AGATTTGAGAGCCCCCTCATCAGCGAGCCGGTCGAAGAGCCGCCTGAGGCTAAAGCAACCCTCAGTGTCGTGGCCAATTTCCTCGTGAAAAAGACAATATTTGCTCTTATCCCGGGCGCTTAGAGGACTCTTCATAGGAGACGGTTTTTTCAAGATTCAACCGGTCCTTTACTTCGTTGAGAATGGAGGCACAGTCCTTGTTGAACTCGTACTTTGACACATACGGATCCGACCTCTTCCTTTTCTGGAAAGGTTGTCCGGATGAGTCTGCCGCCCATACCCCCTTTCTCTTGTCTTCCTTTTTGGCCGACTGGGTAGGCCGACTCTCTTTTTTATCGGATCTTTTGTAATCCGTTGGAAGTTTAACAGCACACAATTCCACTGCCTGAATGTAGGCCTCCGCCTTCATGAGCGCCTCGTGAAGAGTGGAGACCCTCTTCCTAAACCAAGTCAAACTTAAAAGTTGATCCATCTTTTAAGCCTTTGAAGAAATCAGTATAGGCAACGTCATCAGAAAATCCATGGATTTGGATCCTCATCAGGTTAAACCGCCTGACATATGACCGGAGCCCCTCTTTGTCTCCCTGTTGTATTGCCCCTAGATCAAGGCTTGTTTTCTTGGCAGGGATGTTCATAGAAAAGTTGGACGTAAACCAGTAGGCCAAGGTCCTGAAATTATTGATGCATCCGGCTGGGAGGTTACCAAACCAACGTTGAGCAATCCCTTTCAACGTAGCCGGGAAGCACCGGCACCATGCGGCGTCATCCAAACCCTGCAAATACATCAGGTTGGTGTATGCCATAAGGTGATCTTCCGGGTTGGTGGTACCGTCGTAGGCGCCTACCAACACGTTTTTGATTTTAGACGGCTGGGTCATCTCGGTGATTTCTCTGGAGAACGCCGTTGGCTGTTCCCCAAGGTTGAGCAGCCGGAGCTGCCAGTCCATAGGCTGGACGGGCGGCTGATGCTGCCCCCCGAAAATACCTGCCTGTGCATAGGGGGATCCAAAGGGCGTATACGGTGTTCCATGCACTGCCGGTTGGATCATATGGGGGCCGGATCGAGCGGAAACCTCGCTCGTCCGGCTGTCATTGTTTGTTCTCGAGTGCCTTCCTGAGGTGGCATTGAAGCTGTCTCGAAAGGTCGATGTTGATGCCGACTCGGATCGCTGAGTCTTTTTATCTTGGATGAGCGTCCGGGCGTCAGAATAGACTTTCTTGGTTCCATCCGGCTGAATGTGCCGGACGGGCTTTCTGACTCCATCTATAGGAGTGTGCATCTTTGAGAAATCAAAGAGCCTAGCCGGCATGTTTGACTTCGGATGCGGGGTAGATGCTCTACCCTTTACTGTTTTGGCTGTCTTTTTACCGTGACGCCTTTCTTCCGCCTGACCCTTACGGGGGTCGGCTGTATAGTCTAGAAGGCCTTTGATCTCTCCTTTGAAGCTCATCATCATATTCATGAGCTCATCTCTGGAGACTGGGGAGTCTCCAGCGGTAGAGGTTAACCCAAGCGGCCCCCTAGTTGGCTTGCTAGGAGCCGCCTGGTTCCCTTCCCGTTCTCTCTTATCTTTGGAACGGGTGTTCTTGGTCCTTAAAGAGCCATCCGCAGCAGTGTAGGCTTCCAAGTCATAGTTATCGGCTGTATCTTGGTCCGAATGGACCTCAATCTCCCCAGTAGGCAGATTGCCTTTACCATGTAGTATAGGCTCAGATGTCATCTAGAAAGTACTCTCCCCACAGACGGCGCCAGATGTTTGGGGGTATTTTATGTCCTTCGGGAGAGTTACAATTTCCTAGCAGACTTCCTTCTTACGCCTGTACCTGCACCTAGCAGACTTCCTTCTTACGCCTGTACCTGCACAAGTAACGGAGACTCCGGATGGGGGTGGGAGTTCCGCCTCCGAAGATTAAGTTAGTATCTTTTCGAAGTGGAATAAGAACAATAAAAGCTTCTCGGTTCGAGAGCGTTTCCGTAGGTTTGGGCTTTGTTTGTTTTTTTGTGTGGTTGCAATTAATGTGTCCTCTTCATAAATGAGGTCTACCCTTACTATTTATAGTAAGGGAGAACTGTACCTCAATTAGGGTATAAGGGACACGTGTCGCAAAGGGATTGGGCCTTTGCAGACCGTTGAAAGATTGACACGTGTCAAGCCTTTATTGGGCCACGTGTCTTAGGGTATTTTCACCCTAAACACTATCTACAAAGCTAATTGAATCAAATGAAAGTAAAAAACATTCCAAAAAAGCCAATTGAATCAAATGAAAGTCAAACACATTCAAACAAACCTAATTGAATCAAATGAAAGTCAAACACATTCAAACAAAGCTAATTGAATCAAATGAAAGTCAAACACATTCAAACAAAGCTGATTAGATCAAAAGTAAGTCAAACACATTCAAACAGAGCTTTTTGAATCAAATTAAAGTCAAATGCATTCAAAAAAGCTAATTGAATCAAATGAAAGTCAAAAACATCTAAAAAAATCTAATTAAATCAAATTAAAGTCAAACACAATAAAAAAAAGCTAATTAAATCAAATGAAAGTCAAACACATTCAAACAAAGCTATTTGAATTAAATGAAAGTCAAATGCAATCTACAAAGCTAATTGAATCAAATGAAAGACAAACACATTCAAACAGAGCTAATTGAATCAAATGAAAGTCAAATGCATTCTATAAAGCTAATTGAATCAAATTAAAGTCAAACACATTTAAACAAAGCTAATTGAATCAAATTATAGTAAAACACATTCAAACAAAAGTAATAGAATCAAATGAAAGTCAAACACATTCAAACAGAGCTAATTGATTCAAATGAATGTCACACAAATTCAAACACAGCTATTTGAATCAATTGAAAGTCAAATGCTTTCTACAAAGCTAATTAAATCAAATGAAAGTCAAAAACATTCCAAAAAAGCCTATTGAATCAAATGAAAGTCAAACACATTCAAACAAACCTAATTGAATCAAATGAAATTCAAACACATTCAAACAAACCTAATTGAATCAAATGAAAGTCAAACACATTCAAACAAACCTAATTGAATCAAATGAAATTCAAACACATTCAAACAAAGCTAATTGAATCAAATGAAAGTCAAACACATTCAAACAAAGCTGATTAGATCAAATGTAAGCTAAACACATTCAAACAGAGCTTTTTGAATTAAATTAAAGTCAAATGCATTCAACAAAGCTAATTGAATTAAATGAAAGTCAAATGCAATCTACAAAGCTAATTGAATCAAATGAAAGTCAAAAACATTCCAAAAAAGCCAATTGAATCAAATGAAAGTCAAACACATTCAAACAAACCTAATTGAATCAAATGAAAGTCAAACACATTCAAACAAAGCTAATTGAATCAAATGAAAGTCAAACACATTCAAACAAAGCTGATTAGATCAAATGTAAGTCAAACACATTCAAACAGAGCTTTTTGAATCAAATTAAAGTCAAATGCATTCAACAAAGCTAATTGAATCAAATGAAAGTAAAAAAACATCTAAAAAATCTATATAAATCAAATGAAAGTCAAACACAATAAAAAAAAGCTAATTAAATCAAATGAAAGTCAAACACATTCAAAAAAAGCTATTTGAATTAAATGAAAGTCAAATGCAATCTACAAAGCTAATTGAATTAAATGAAAGTTAAACACATCCAAACAAACCTAATAGAATCAAATGAAAGACGAACACATTCACACAGAGCTAATTGAATCAAATGAAAGTCAAATGCATTCTATAAAGCTAATTGAATCAAATGAAAGTCAAACACATTTAAACAAAGCTAATTGAATCAAATTATAGTAAAACACATTCAAACAAACCTAATAGAATCAAATGAAAGTCAAACACATTCAAACAGAGCTAATTGAATCAAATGAAAGTCAAACACATTCAAACACAGCTATTTGAATCAATTGAAAGTCAAATGCTTTCTACAAAGCTAATTGAATCAAATGAAAGTCAAATGCATTCAATAAAGCTAATTGAATCAAATGAAAGTCAAAAATATCTAAAAAAACTAATTAAATCAAATGAAAGTCAAACACAATAAAAAAAAGCTAATTAAATCAAATGAAAGTCAAACATATTCAAACAAAGCTATTTGAATTAAATGAAAGTCAAATGCAATCAAACAAACCTAATTGAATCAAATGAAAGTCAAACACATTCAAACAAAGCTAATTGAATCAAATGAAAGTTAAACGCATTCAAACAAACCTAATTAAATCAAATGAAAGACGAACACATTCAAACAGAGCTAATTGAATCAAATGAAAGTCAAATGCATTCTATAAATGTTGTATATTTGGAGTAACACTCGAAATACACAAGGGATAAACCAAGGGATAGATAAGGCTAAAGAACCAAAGGCTTCTTAGATAAAGTCACACCACTAAGAAACGTTTTGGATTCCTAAGATCACAAGCCAACTAGTAGCCTAAACTAGCTAACTAAGCAAAGGAAACGAAATTCCAAATCCAAGAATTTCAGGTTTTTGTTTCTAATCCAAGAAACGAATGTAAGACAAGTTTTTTTTGTTTGAATAATCTGATTTTTTCATTCACATTTGCTTGCTATTTATAGTAAACAAGCATCCTTAAGTACAAGCTAACTTAAGTGGCTGTTCAGCTCACTTGTTACACGCCTAAGCTAAAGCTAAGTACAAATCAGCTTTTGTTGTCTAGATACATTAATAAAAGAAGCCTTATTTAACTAGATACATCAAAGAGAAAATGGTGGCTTATAACCTCCAAATTAAGGCTGAAATAAAACCAGAATAAAGAGAGTGTAACTCCCCTTAATTCACGCCCATCCAAGCAGCAAGTTGGAGATGTATTTCCTCCAATATTCACGCCCAAATTCAAACAGCAAAGAAGTGTAACTCCTCCTTGGTTCAAGCCTTGAAATTAGCTTGAATGTATGTGGACAAGGGTATACTTGGACGCCCTTTAGTTGCTCCAAAAGCTGACTGAATTAAACAGCCAATTGAAGGCTGAAATTAAGGCTTAAGATGCTCCAATGTTGACTGATATCAACGGCCACTTGAAGGCTGAAGTTAAGGCTTGTAATGGCTTGTAATTCCTCTTTGAAAACTGATTGTAACTCCCAAGTCAAAGCTTTGAAATTCCTTGTAAAAGAATTTCGGATTCCAAGCTTAAATGGCTGCCATTTTGATGTATCTTTGCACTTGTACTTTTGTGTGAATGTGACAATATTTTTCGAACTAAAATCAGCTAAAAAGAACTAAGAAAAAATATAACTAATTTGCAAACTTAAAATGACTAAAGTTTACAATTTATTCAAAGCATAAAAAGAACTAGAATAAACTAGTTAATAAGAACAACAAGAAATTCAAGGGGTTGAATATCTTGCTGCCGAAGGATAGAATGCATAGCACCAATACATGATGCTACGTCTTGAACCAAAGAAATGTCCATAACCAAGTTGTTAGGCTTGGCTACAACATTCCCCCCTTCTTGAAAAGAGTTTGCCCTCAAACTCGGCAACTCTTCAAACTCATCATAGTAAGGTGATAAATCAGCCACATTAAAGGTGCTAGAAACACCATAGTCTCCGGGCAACTCAACCTTGTAAGCATTATCATTCACCTTTTCAACAATAGCAAAAGGACCATCACTACGAGGACTAACCTTGGACCGTCTTTTGGAAGGAAATCTTTCCTTTCGAAGATGAATCCAAACTAAGTCACCGGGCTGAAAACGGACCTCCTTTCTTTTCTTGTCATAGTATGCCTTAGTCTTTGCATTAGTTTGTTCAATTTTGGAACGAACTTGCCCATGCATAGACTTGATTTCTTTTGCGCGCACCTCGGCATCATTGCTGAACTTGTTTGGTGAGGGAATGGGAGTGAGATCAATAGGAGTGCACGGATTGAATCCATACACCACCTCAAAAGGACTCAAACCTGTTGTCTTGCTAGGCACACGATTGTAAGCAAACTCCGCATGAGGAAGCATCTCTTCCCATTGATTGGGACGTTTAGTAGCCAAAGACCGCAGCAAGGATCCCAAAGTTCTATTAGTCACTTCGGTTTGACCATCTGTTTGAGGATGACTTGAAGTGCTAAAGTTCAATTTCGTGCCCATCTTCCTCCATAATGTAAGCCAAAAATGACTTAGAAATTTTGGATCACGATCACTCACCATGGATTTAGGTACACCATGTAAACGAACAATCTCATTGAAAAACAAGTTAGCAACATGAGTAGCATCATAAGTTGTATAGGCTGGTTTGTTTGGGAGCATTGATCCGGGAACAAGATCAATTTCGTGTTGTATGTCACGTTTTGGGGGTAAGCCATGGGGAATGTCTTCGGGGAAAACATGGGAAAAGGTTTTGAGAAGAGGGGTGAGGAGTGGGTGTGGCTCTTCTTGTGACGGTTTGGAAGGGGCATCAAGTTGGCTTAAAATGAATTGTTTGTGAGCTTTATACTCATGCAATTCTGATTTTATGAGAGTGGTAAGGGAAGTAGGGGGTGTGGATATGGGGTGACCGTTTTTGAGGTTTAGGGGGGTAAGAAGTATTTTCCGTCCATCCTTAGTGAAGGAATAGGTGTTCTTATACCCATCATGCATCACGCGCCTATCAAACAACCAAGGTCTACCAAGTAAAATATGACATGCACCCATAGGTATAACATCACACCACAATTCTTCTTCATAAGTTTTACCAATGCTAAATGATAACAAGACTTGTTGTGTTACTTGAATCCCTTTACCATGATTTAGCCATTGAATCACATAAGGTTTAGGGTGAGGAACGGTTTTAAGTTTCAGTTTGTCTATCATTACTTGTGAAGCTACATTGGTACAACTACCTCCATCAATAATCAATGTACATACCTTTCCACCAATGGTGCAACGAGTGTGAAAGATTGACTCACGTTGCAAACTTCCTTCTTTGCCAACCATATTGCTTAGTGTGCGTCGAACCACCAAGAATTCTCCTTCGTCTGGTCCAAGACACGCATACTCATCATTCTCCTCAAGGTTGCTGTCCACTTCATTTTCTAATTCATCCTCCTCTTCATGCTCAATCAAAGTGACAATCCTTTTATTTGGACAATCACTAGCCAAATGTCCAAGGCCTTGACACCGAAAACATCTTCTTGGGGCTGGTTTTGGGTTGGAATTTTGGGTGTTTTGTGAAGGTGGTTTAGAAGTAGGCTGATTGGACGTGGGTTTGAAAGGTGGGAAATTGGATGTTTGCTTTTTTTGGGGAAATGAGGTTTGAGATGCAAAACGTGATGATTCACTTTTGCCTCTTGCTTTTTGTTGCTGCTCAATCTTATGTGCTAAGATAATGAGCTCTTCAAGGGTAGAGTAAGGATGTAGTTCGGCCACATTGGCTATTTTTGGGTCAAGCCCTCCCAAAAAGCGCACCAATGTTTGTGGTTCATCTTCCTCTACTCCACATTTCATGACAAACCCTTCAAACTCCCTAGCATATTCTTCTACTGATTTTGTACCTTGTTCGAGGTTGTGGAACTTGGAAAAGTTTTCTTGCACATAGTATGTGGGAAGAAACTTTTGTTTCAGCAACTTCTTCATCTTGATCCACGATCTCACTTTCTCTTTGTCTTGCCTTTCCCTTTTGGCACACACGCTAGCCCACCAAGTTGAGGCATATTTTCTCAACTTCAAGGCTACAATTTTCACCTTCTTTTCTTCCGGTGTTTGCTTGTAATCAAACACTCTCTCCACCGTTCTAAGCCATTCTACAAACTCATCAGCATCGAGTTTGCCATCATACTCCGGAATGTCAGCCTTAATGTCATTGTTAGGCCGTGACCTTTCTCTTTCATGATAAGGTCTATCATTGTGATTGAAATTAGATTCACTCACTTCTTCATCACTATGATTGGGTAAACCCTCTTTTTGATGGCGCAACTTAATAGAAAGGTCTCTTAACTGACCTTGCAAATATTGCATTCGTTGCTCCATATCTTCTTTCTCTTGTGCAATCTTATTGACATATTCTTGCCAATTAGGGGGTGGGATGTCGGCCATGGTTTGTGTTTGGGTATGTGTTTGGGGTATTGTGTTTGGGTATTTGTTTGCTAGATCCCCCTCCTTCTAGCGCCAAATGTTGTATATTTGGAGTAACACTCGAAATACACAAGGGATAAACCAAGGGATAGATAAGGCTAAAGAACCAAAGGCTTCTTAGATAAAGTCACACCACTAAGAAACGTTTTGGATTCCTAAGATCACAAGCCAACTAGTAGCCTAAACTAGCTAACTAAGCAAAGGAAACGAAATTCCAAATCCAAGAATTTCAGGTTTTTGTTTCTAATCCAAGAAACGAATGTAAGACAAGTTTTTTTTGTTTGAATAATCTGATTTTTTCATTCACATTTGCTTGCTATTTATAGTAAACAAGCATCCTTAAGTACAAGCTAACTTAAGTGGCTGTTCAGCTCACTTGTTACACGCCTAAGCTAAAGCTAAGTACAAATCAGCTTTTGTTGTCTAGATACATTAATAAAAGAAGCCTTATTTAACTAGATACATCAAAGAGAAAATGGTGGCTTATAACCTCCAAATTAAGGCTGAAATAAAACCAGAATAAAGAGAGTGTAACTCCCCTTAATTCACGCCCATCCAAGCAGCAAGTTGGAGATGTATTTCCTCCAATATTCACGCCCAAATTCAAACAGCAAAGAAGTGTAACTCCTCCTTGGTTCAAGCCTTGAAATTAGCTTGAATGTATGTGGACAAGGGTATACTTGGACGCCCTTTAGTTGCTCCAAAAGCTGACTGAATTAAACAGCCAATTGAAGGCTGAAATTAAGGCTTAAGATGCTCCAATGTTGACTGATATCAACGGCCACTTGAAGGCTGAAGTTAAGGCTTGTAATGGCTTGTAATTCCTCTTTGAAAACTGATTGTAACTCCCAAGTCAAAGCTTTGAAATTCCTTGTAAAAGAATTTCGGATTCCAAGCTTAAATGGCTGCCATTTTGATGTATCTTTGCACTTGTACTTTTGTGTGAATGTGACAATATTTTTCGAACTAAAATCAGCTAAAAAGAACTAAGAAAAAATATAACTAATTTGCAAACTTAAAATGACTAAAGTTTACAATTTATTCAAAGCATAAAAAGAACTAGAATAAACTAGTTAATAAGAACAACAAGAAATTCAAGGGGTTGAATATCATGCTGCCGAAGGATAGAATGCATAGCACCAATACATGATGCTACGTCTTGAACCAAAGAAATGTCCATAACCAAGTTGTTAGGCTTGGCTACAACAATAAAGCTAATTGAATCAAATGAAAGTCAAACACATTTAAACAAAGCTAATTGAATCAAATTATAGTAAAACACATTCAAACAAACCTAATAGAATCAAATGAAAGTCAAACACATTCAAACAGAGCTAATTGAATCAAATGAAAGTAAAACACATTCAAACACAGCTATTTGAATCAATTGAAAGTCAAATGCTTTCTACAAAGCTAATTGAATAAAATGAAAGTAAAAAAACATTCCAAAAAAGCCAATTGAATTAAATGAAAGTCAAACACATTCAAACAAACCGAATTGAATCAAATGAAAGTCAAACACATTCAAACAAAGCTAATTAAATCAAATGAAAGTCAAACACATTCAAACAAAGCTGATTAGATCAAATGTAAGTCAAACACATTCAAACAGAGCTTTTTGAATCAAATTAAAGTCAAATGCATTCAACAAAGCTAATTGAATCAAATGAAAGTCAAAAACGTCTAAAAAAATCTAATTAAATCAAATGAAAGTTAAACACAATAAAAAAAGCTAATTAAATCAAATGAAAGTCAAACACATTCAAACAAAGCTATTTGAATTAAATGAAAGTCAAATGCAATCTACAAAGCTAATTAAATCAAATGAAAGTTAAACGCATTCAAACAAACCTAATTGAATCAAATGAAAGACGAACACATTCAAACAGAGCTAATTGAATCAAATGAAAGTCAAATGCATTCTATAAAGCTAATTGAATCAAAGAAAGTCAAACACATTTAAACAAAGCTAATTGAATCAAATTATAGTAAAACACATTCAAACAAACCTAATAGAATCAAATGAAAGTCAAACACATTCAAACAGAGCTAATTGAATCAAATGAAAGTCAAACAAATTCAAACACAGCTATTTGAATCAATTGAAAGTCAAATGCTTTCTACAAAGCTAATTGAATCAAATGAAAGTCAAAAACATTCCAAAAAAGCCTATTGAATCAAATGAAAGTCAAACACATTCAAACAAACCTAATTGAATCAAATGAAAGTCAAACACATTCAAACAAAGCTAATTGAATCAAATGAAAGTCAAACACATTCAAACAAAGCTGATTAGATTAAAAGTAAGTCAAACACATTCAAACAGAGCTTTTTGAATCAAATTAAAGTCAAATGCATTCAAAAAAGCTAATTGAATCAAATGAAAGTCAAAAACATCTAAAAAAATCTAATTAAATAAAATGAAAGTCAAACACAATAAAAAAAGCTAATTAAATCAAATGAAAGTCAAACACATTCAAACAAAGCTATTTGAATTAAATGAAAGTCAAATGCAATCTATAAAGCTAATTGAATCAAATGAAAGACGAACACATTCAAACAGAGCTAATTGAATCAAATGAAAGTCAAATGCATTCTATAAAGCTAATTGAATCAAATGAAAGTCAAACACATTTAAACAAAGCTAATTGAATCAAATTATAGTAAAACACATTCAAACAAACCTAATAGAATCAAATGAAAGTCAAACACATTCAAACAGAGCTAATTGAATCAAATGAAAGTCAAACAAATTCAAACACAGCTATTTGAATCAATTGAAAGTCAAATGCTTTCTACAAAGCTAATTGAATCAAATGAAAGTCAAACACATTCAAACAAACCTAATTGAATCAAATGAAAGTCAAACACATTCAAACAAACCTAATTGAATCAAATGAAAGTCAAACACATTCAAATAAAGCTAATTGAATCAAATGAAAGTCAAACACATTCAAACAAAGCTGATTAGATCAATGTAAGTCAAACACATTCAAACAGAGCTTTTTGAATCAAATTAAAGTCAAATGCATTCAACAAAGCTAATTGAATCAAATGAAAGTAAAAAAACATCTAAAAAATCTATATAAATCAAATGAAAGTCAAACACAATAAAAAAAAGCTAATTAAATCAAATGAATGTCAAACACATTCAAAAAAGCTATTTGAATTAAATGAAAGTCAAATGCAATCTACAAAGTTAATTGAATTAAATGAAAGTTAAACACATCCAAACAAACCTAATAGAATCAAATGAAAGATGAACACATTCAAACAGAGCTAATTGAATCAAATGAAAGTCAAATGCATTCTATAAAGCTAATTGAATCAATTGAAAGTCAAACACATTTAAACAAAGCTAATTGAATCAAATTATAGTAAAACACATTCAAACAAACCTAATAGAATCAAATGAAAGTCAAACACATTCAAACAGAGCTAATTGAATCAAATGAAAGTCAAACACATTCAAACACAGCTATTTGAATCAATTGAAAGTCAAATGCTTTCTACAAAGCTAATTGAATCAAATGAAAGTCAAATGCATTCAATAAAGCTAATTGAATCAAATGAAAGTCAAAAACATCTAAAAAAAACTAATTAAATCAAATGAAAGTCAAACACAATAAAAAAAAGCTATTTAAATCAAATAAAAGTCAAACACATTCAAACAAAGCTATTTGAATTAAATGAAAGTCAAATGCAATCAAACAAATCTAATTGAATCAAATGAAAGTCAAACACATTCAAACAAAGCTAATTGAATCAAATGAAAGTTAAACGCATTCAAACAAACCTAATTAAATCAAATGAAAGACGAACACATTCAAATAGAGCTAATTGAATCAAATGAAAGTCAAATGCATTCTATAAAGCTAATTGAATCAAATGAAAGTCAAACACATTTAAACAAAGCTAATTGAATCAAATTATAGTAAAACACATTCAAACTAACCTAATAGAATCAAATGAAAGTCAAACACATTCAAACAGAGCTAATTGAATCAAATGAAAGTAAAACACATTCAAACACAGCTATTTGAATCAATTGAAAGTCAAATGCTTTCTACAAAGCTAATTGAATAAAATGAAAGTCAAAAACATTCCAAAAAAGCCAATTGAATCAAATGAAAGTTAAACACATTCAAACAAACCTAATTGAATCAAATGAAAGTCAAACACATTCAAACAAAGCTTATTAAATCAAATGAAAGTCAAACACATTCAAACAAAGCTGATTAGATCATATGTAAGTCAAACACATTCAAACAGAGCTTTTTGAATCAAATTAAAGTCAAATGCATTCAACAAAGCTAATTGAATCAAATGAAAGTCAAAAACGTCTAAAAAAATCTAATTAAATCAAATGAATGTTAAACACAATAAAAAAAAGCTAATTAAATCAAATGAAAGTTAAACGCATTCAAACAAACCTAATTGAATCAAATGAAAGACGAACACATTCAAACAGAGCTAATTGAATCAAATGAAAGTCAAATGCATTCTATAAAGCTAATTGAATCAAAGAAAGTCAAACACATTTAAACAAAGCTAATTGAATCAAATTATAGTAAAACACATTCAAACAAACCTAATAGAATCAAATGAAAGTCAAACACATTCAAACAGAGCTAATTGAATCAAATGAAAGTCAAACAAATTCAAACACAGCTATTTGAATCAATTGAAAGTCAAATGCTTTCTACAAAGCTAATTGAATCAAATGAAAGTCAAAAACATTCCAAAAAAGCCTATTGAATCAAATGAAAGTCAAACACATTCAAACAAACCTAATTGAATCAAATGAAATTCAAACACATTCAAACAAACCTAATTGAATCAAATGAAAGTCAAACACATTCAAACAAACCTAATTGAATCAAATGAAATTCAAACACATTCAAACAAAGCTAATTGAATCAAATGAAAGTCAAACACATTCAAACAAAGCTGATTAGATCAAATGTAAGCTAAACACATTCAAACAGAGCTTTTTGAATTAAATTAAAGTCAAATGCATTCAACAAAGCTAATTGAATCAAATTAAAGTAAAAAACATCCAAAAAACCTAATTAAATCAAATGAAATTCAATCACATTCAGACAAAGCTATTTGAATCAAATGAAAGTCAAATGCATTCTATAAAGTTAATTAAATCAAATGAAAGTCAAAAACATTCGAATAAAGCCAATTGAATCAAATGAAAGTCAAACACATTCAAACAAACCAAATTGAATCAAATTAAAGTCAAAATCATTCAAACAGAGCTAATTAAATAAAATGAAAGTCAAACACATTTAAAAAGAGCTTTTTGAATCAAATGAAGGTCAAACGCAATCTACAAAGCTAATTGAATCAAATGAAAGTCAAACACATTGAAACAAAGCTAATTGGATAAAATTTAAGTCAAACACATTCAAATAGAGCTTTTTGAATCAAATGAAAGTCAAATGCATTCAACAAAGCTAAATGAATCAAATGAAAGTCAAAAACATCTAAAAAAATCTAATTAAATCAAATGAAAGTCAAACACAATAAAAAATAGCTAATTAAATCAAATGAAAGTCAAACACATTCAAACAAAGCTATTTGAATTAAATGAAAGTGAAATGCAATCTACAAAGCTAATTGAATCAAATGAAATTTAAACACATTCAAACAAACCTAATAGAATCAAATGAAAGACGAACACATTCAAACAAAGCTAATTGAATCAATTGAAAGTCAAATGCTTTCTACAAAGCTAATTGAATCAAATGAAAGTCAAAAACATTCCAACAAAGCCAATTGAATCAAATGAAAGTCAAACACATTCAAACAAAACTAATTGAATCAAATGAAAGTCAAACACATTCAAACAAAGCTAATTGAATCAAATGAAAGTCAAACACATTCAAACAAAGCTGATTAGATCAAATGTAAGTCAAACACATTCAAACAGAGCTTTTTGAATCAAATTAAAGTCAAATGCATTCAACAAAGCTAATTGAATCAAACGAAAAACAAAAACATTTAAAAAAATCTAATTAAATCAAATGAAAGTAAAACACATTCAGACAAAGCTATTTGAATCAAATGAAATTCAAATGCATTCTACAAATCTAATTGAATCAAATGTAAGTGAAAACATCTAAAAAATTCAAATGAAATCAATAAAAGGTCAAACACATTCAAACAAAACTATTTGAATCAAATGAAAGTCAAAAGCATTCTATAAAGCTAATTGAATCAAATGAAAGTCAAACACATTCAAACAAACCTAATTGAATCAAATGAAGTCAAATACATTCAAACAGAGCTAATTGAATCAAATGAAAGTCAAACACATTCAAACAAAGCTTTTTAAATCAAATGAAAGTCAAATGCATTCAACAAAGCTAATTGAATCAAATTAAAGTCAAACATATTCAAACACAGCTATTTGAATCAAATGAAAGTCAAAGACTTTCAAACAGAGCTAATTGAATCAAATGAAAGTCAAACACATTCAAACAAAGCTAATTGAATCAAATGTAAGTCAAACACATTCAAACAGAGCTTTTTAAATCAAATGAAAGTCAAATGCATTCAACAAAGCTAATTAACTCAAATGAAAGTCAAACATATTCAAACACAGCTATTTGAATCAAATGAAAGTCAAATGCTTTCTACAAAGCTAATTGAATCAAATGAAAGTCAAAAACATTCCAACAAAGCCAATTGAATCAAATGACAGTCAAACACATTCAAACAAACCTAATTGAATCAAATAAAAGTCAAACACATTCAAACAAAGCTAATTGAATCAAATGAAAGTCAAACACATTCAAACAAAGCTGATTAGATCAAATGTAAGTCAAACACATTCAAACAGAGCTTTTTGAATCAAATTAAAGTCAAATGCATTCAACAAAGCTAATTGAATCAAACGAAAAACAAAAACATTTAAAAAAATCTAATTAAATCAAATGAAAGTAAAACACATTCAGACAAAGCTATTTGAATCAAATGAAATTCAAATGCATTCTACAAATCTAATTGAATCAAATGAAAGTAAAAACATCTAAAAAATTCTAATTAAATCAAAAAAAGGTCAAACACATTCAAACAAAACTATTTGAATCAAATGAAAGTCAAAAGCATCAATAAAGCTAATTGAATCAAATGAAAGTCAAATACATTCAAACAAAGCTAATTGAATCAAATGAAAGTAAAACACATTCAAACAAACCTAATTGAATCAAATGAAAGTCAAATACATTCAAACAGAGCTAATTGAATCAAATGAAAGTCAAACACATTCAAACAAAGCTAATTGAATCAAATGTAAGTCAAACACATTCAAACAGAGCTTTTTGAATCAAATGAAGGTCAAATGCATTCTACAAAGCTAATTGAATGAAATGAAAGTCAAACACATTCAAACAAAGCTATTTGAATCAAATTAAACAAAAATGCATTCGACAAAGCTAATTGAATCAAATGAAAGTAAAAAACATTCCAACAAAGCCAATTGAATCAAATAAAAGTCAAACACAATCAAACAAACCTAATTGAATCAAATGAAAGTCAAACACATTCAAACAAAGCTAATTGAATCAAATGAAAGTCAAACACATTCAAACAAAGTTGATTATATCAAATGTAAGTCAAACACATTCAAACAGAGCTTTTTGAATCAAATTAAAGTCAAATGCATTCAACAAAGCTAATTGAATCAAACGAAAGTCAAAAACATCTTAAAAAATCAAATTAAATCAAATGAAAGTCAAACACATTCAGACAAAGCTATTTGAATCAATTGAATCAAATGGAATTAAAAAACATTCGAACAAAGCCAGATGAATCCAATGAAAGTCAAACACATTCTAACAAAGCTTTTTGAATCAAATGAAAGTCAAATGCATTCAACAAAGCTAATTGAATCAAATGAAAGTCAAAAACGTGTAAAAAAATCTAATTAAATCAAATGAAAGTCAAACACAATAAAAAAAGCTAATTATATCAAATGAAAATCAAACACATTCAAACAAAGCTATTTGAATAAAATGAAAGTCAAATGCAATCTACAAAGCTAATTGAATTAAATGAAAGTTAAACGCATCCAAACAAACCTAATAGAATCAAATGAAAGACGAACACATTCAAACAGAGGTAATTGAATCAAATGAAAGTCAAATGCATTCTATAAAGCTAATTAAATCAAATGAAAGTCAAACACATTTAAACAAAGCTAATTGAATCAAATGAAAGTAAAACACATTCAAACAAACCTAATAGAATCAAATGAAAGTCAAACACATTCAAACAGAGCTAATTGAATCAAATGAAAGTCAAACACATTCAAACACAGCTATTTGAATCAATTGAAAGTCAAATGCTATCTACAAAGCTAATTGAATAAAATGAAAGTAAAAAACATTCCAAAAAAGCCAATTGAATCAAATGAAAGTCAAACACATTCAAACAAACCTAATTGCTTCAAATGAAAGTCAAACACATTCAAACAAAGCTAATTGAATCAAATTAAAGTCAAACACATTCAAACAGAGCTGATTAGATCAAATGTAAGTCAAACACATTCAAACGGAGCTAATTAGATCAAATTAAAGTCAAACACATTCAAACAAAGCTGATTAGATCAAATGTAAGTCAAACACATTCAAACAGAGCTTTTTGAATCAAATTAAAGTTAAATGCATTCAACAAAGCTAATTGAATCAAATGAAAGTCAAAAACATCTAAAAAAATCTAATTAAATCAAATGAAAGTCAAACACAATAAAAAAAAGCTAATTAAATGAAATGAATGTCAAACACATTCAAACAAAGCTATTTGAATTAAATGAAAGTCAAATGCAATCAACAAAGCTAATTGAATCAAATGAAAGTTAAACGCATTCAAACAAACCTAATAGAATCAAATGAAAGACGAACACATTCAAACAGAGCTAATTAAATCAAATGAAAGTCAAATGCATTCTATAAAGCTAATTGAATCAAATGAAAGTCAAACACATTTAAACAAAGCTAATTGAATCAAATTATAGTCAAACACATTCAAACAAACCTAATAGAATCAAATGAAAGTCAAACACATTCAAACAGTGCTAATTGAATCAAATGAAAGTCAAACACATTCAAACACAACTATTTGAATCAATTTGAAAGTCAAATGCTTTCTACAAAGCTAATTGAATCAAATGAAAGTCAAAAACATTCCAAAAAAGCCAATTGAATCAAATGAAAGTCAAACACATTCAAACAAACCTAATTGAATCAAATGAAAGTCAAACACATTCAAATAAAGCTAATTGAATCAAACGAAAGTCAAACACATTCAAACAAAGCTGATTAGATCAAATGTAAGTCAAACACATTCAAACGGAGCTTTTTGAATCAAATTAAAGTCAAATGCATTCAACAAAGCTAATTGAATCAAATGAAAGTCAAAAACAACTAAAAAAATCTAATTAAATCAAATGAAAGTCAAACACAATAAAAAAAAGCTAATTAAATCAAATGAAAGTCAAACACATTCAAACAAAGCTATTTGAATTAAATGAAAGTCAAATGCAATCTACAAAGCTAATTGAATTAAATGAAAGTTAAACGCATCCAAACAAACCTAATAGAATCAAATGAAAGACGAACACATTCAAACAGAGCTAATTGAATCAAATGAAAGTCAAATGCATTCTATAAAGCTAATTGAATCAAATGAAAGTCAAACACATTTAAACAAAGCTAATTGAATCAAATTATAGTAAAACACATTCAAACAAACCTAATAGAATCAAATGAAAGTCAAACACATTCAAACAGAGCTAATTGAATCAAATGAAAGTCAAACACATTCAAACACAGCTATTTGAATCAATTGAAAGTCAAATGCTTTTTACAAAGCTAATTGAATCAAATGAAAGTCAAATGCATTCAACAAAGCTAATTGAATCAAATGAAAGTCAAAAACATTCAAACAAAGCTAATTGAATCAAATGAAAGTTAAACGCATTCAAACAAACCTAATTGAATCAAATGAAAGACGAACACATTCAAACAGAGCTAATTGAATCAAATGAAAGTCAAATGCATTCTATAAAGCTAATTGAATCAAATGAAAGTCAAACACATTTAAACAAAGCTAATTGAATCAAATTATAGTAAAACACATTCAAACAAACCTAATAGAATCAAATGAAAGTCAAACACATTCAAACAGAGCTAATTGAATCAAATGAAAGTCAAACAAATTCAAACACAGCTATTTGAATCAATTGAAAGTCAAATGCTTTCTACAAAGCTAATTGAATCAAATGAAAGTCAAAAACATTCCAAAAAAGCCTATTGAATCAAATGAAAGTCAAACACATTCAAACAAACCTAATTGAATCAAATGAAATTCAAACACATTCAAACAAACCTAATTGAATCAAATGAAATTTAAACACATTCAAACAAACCTAATAGAATCAAATGAAAGACGAACACATTCAAACAAAGCTAATTGAATCAATTGAAAGTCAAATGCTTTCTACAAAGCTAATTGAATCAAATGAAAGTCAAAAACATTCCAACAAAGCCAATTGAATCAAATGAAAGTCAAACACATTCAAACAAAACTAATTGAATCAAATGAAAGTCAAACACATTCAAACAAAGCTAATTGAATCAAATGAAAGTCAAACACATTCAAACAAAGCTGATTAGATCAAATGTAAGTCAAACACATTCAAACAGAGCTTTTTGAATCAAATTAAAGTCAAATGCATTCAACAAAGCTAATTGAATCAAACGAAAAACAAAAACATTTAAAAAAATCTAATTAAATCAAATGAAAGTAAAACACATTCAGACAAAGCTATTTGAATCAAATGAAATTCAAATGCATTCTACAAATCTAATTGAATCAAATGTATGTGAAAACATCTAAAAAATTCAAATTAAATCAATAAAAGGTCAAACACATTCAAACAAAACTATTTGAATCAAATGAAAGTCAAAAGCATTCTATAAAGCTAATTGAATCAAATGAAAGTCAAACACATTCAAACAAACCTAATTGAATCAAATGAAGTCAAATACATTCAAACAGAGCTAATTGAATCAAATGAAAGTCAAACACATTCAAACAAAGCTTTTTAAATCAAATGAAAGTCAAATGCATTCAACAAAGCTAATTGAATCAAATTAAAGTCAAACATATTCAAACACAGCTATTTGAATCAAATGAAAGTCAAAGACTTTCAAACAGAGCTAATTGAATCAAATGAAAGTCAAACACATTCAAACAAAGCTAATTGAATCAAATGTAAGTCAAACACATTCAAACAGAGCTTTTTAAATCAAATGAAAGTCAAATGCATTCAACAAAGCTAATTAACTCAAATGAAAGTCAAACATATTCAAACACAGCTATTTGAATCAAATGAAAGTCAAATGCTTTCTACAAAGCTAATTGAATCAAATGAAAGTCAAAAACATTCCAACAAAGCCAATTGAATCAAATGACAGTCAAACACATTCAAACAAACCTAATTGAATCAAATAAAAGTCAAACACATTCAAATAAAGCTAATTGAATCAAATGAAAGTCAAACACATTCAAACAAAGTTGATTAGATCAAATGTAAGTCAAACAAATTCAAACAGAGCTTTTTGAATCAAATTAAAGTCAAATGCATTCAACAAAGCTAATTGAATCAAACGTAAGTCAAAAACATCTAAAAAAATCAAATTAAATCAAATGAAAGTCAAACACATTCAGACAAAGCTATTTGAATCAAATGAAATTCAAATGCATTCTACAAATCTAATTGAATCAAATGAAAGTAAAAACATCTAAAAAATTCTAATTAAATAAAAAAAAGGTCAAACACATTCAAACAAAACTATTTGAATCAAATGAAAGTCAAAAGCATCAATAAAGCTAATTGAATCAAATGAAAGTCAAATACATTCAAACAAAGCTAATTGAATCAAATGAAAGTAAAACACATTCAAACAAACCTAATTGAATCAAATGAAAGTCAAATACATTCAAACAGAGCTAATTGAATCAAATGAAAGTCAAACACATTCAAACAAAGCTAATTGAATCAAATGTAAGTCAAACACATTCAAACAGAGCTTTTTGAATCAAATGAAGGTCAAATGCATTCTACAAAGCTAATTGAATGAAATGAAAGTCAAACACATTCAAACAAAGCTATTTGAATCAAATTAAACAAAAATGCATTCGACAAAGCTAATTGAATCAAATGAAAGTAAAAAACATTCCAACAAAGCCAATTGAATCAAATAAAAGTCAAACACAATCAAACAAACCTAATTGAATCAAATGAAAGTCAAACACATTCAAACAAAGCTAATTGAATCAAATGAAAGTCAAACACATTCAAACAAAGTTGATTATATCAAATGTAAGTCAAACACATTCAAACAGAGCTTTTTGAATCAAATTAAAGTCAAATGCATTCAACAAAGCTAATTGAATCAAACGAAAGTCAAAAACATCTTAAAAAATCAAATTAAATCAAATGAAAGTCAAACACATTCAGACAAAGCTATTTGAATCAATTGAATCAAATGGAATTAAAAAACATTCGAACAAAGCCAGATGAATCCAATGAAAGTCAAACACATTCTAACAAAGCTTTTTGAATCAAATGAAAGTCAAATACATTCAAACAGAGCTAATTGAATCAAATGAAAGTCAAACACATTCAAACAAAGCTTTTTAAATCAAATGAAAGTCAAATGCATTCAACAAAGCTAATTGAATCAAATTAAAGTCAAACATATTCAAACACAGCTATTTGAATCAAATGAAAGTCAAAGACTTTCAAACAGAGCTAATTGAATCAAATGAAAGTCAAACACATTCAAACAAAGCTAATTGAATCAAATGTAAGTCAAACACATTCAAACAGAGCTTTTTAAATCAAATGAAAGTCAAATGCATTCAACAAAGCTAATTAACTCAAATGAAAGTCAAACATATTCAAACACAGCTATTTGAATCAAATGAAAGTCAAATGCTTTCTACAAAGCTAATTGAATCAAATGAAAGTCAAAAACATTCCAACAAAGCCAATTGAATCAAATGACAGTCAAACACATTCAAACAAACCTAATTGAATCAAATAAAAGTCAAACACATTCAAATAAAGCTAATTGAATCAAATGAAAGTCAAACACATTCAAACAAAGTTGATTAGATCAAATGTAAGTCAAACAAATTCAAACAGAGCTTTTTGAATCAAATTAAAGTCAAATGCATTCAACAAAGCTAATTGAATCAAACGTAAGTCAAAAACATCTAAAAAAATCAAATTAAATCAAATGAAAGTCAAACACATTCAGACAAAGCTATTTGAATCAAATGAAATTCAAATGCATTCTACAAATCTAATTGAATCAAATGAAAGTAAAAACATCTAAAAAATTCTAATTAAATAAAAAAAAGGTCAAACACATTCAAACAAAACTATTTGAATCAAATGAAAGTCAAAAGCATCAATAAAGCTAATTGAATCAAATGAAAGTCAAATACATTCAAACAAAGCTAATTGAATCAAATGAAAGTAAAACACATTCAAACAAACCTAATTGAATCAAATGAAAGTCAAATACATTCAAACAGAGCTAATTGAATCAAATGAAAGTCAAACACATTCAAACAAAGCTAATTGAATCAAATGTAAGTCAAACACATTCAAACAGAGCTTTTTGAATCAAATGAAGGTCAAATGCATTCTACAAAGCTAATTGAATGAAATGAAAGTCAAACACATTCAAACAAAGCTATTTGAATCAAATTAAACAAAAATGCATTCGACAAAGCTAATTGAATCAAATGAAAGTAAAAAACATTCCAACAAAGCCAATTGAATCAAATAAAAGTCAAACACAATCAAACAAACCTAATTGAATCAAATGAAAGTCAAACACATTCAAACAAAGCTAATTGAATCAAATGAAAGTCAAACACATTCAAACAAAGTTGATTATATCAAATGTAAGTCAAACACATTCAAACAGAGCTTTTTGAATCAAATTAAAGTCAAATGCATTCAACAAAGCTAATTGAATCAAACGAAAGTCAAAAACATCTTAAAAAATCAAATTAAATCAAATGAAAGTCAAACACATTCAGACAAAGCTATTTGAATCAATTGAATCAAATGGAATTAAAAAACATTCGAACAAAGCCAGATGAATCCAATGAAAGTCAAACACATTCTAACAAAGCTTTTTGAATCAAATGAAAGTCAAATGCATTCAACAAAGCTAATTGAATCAAATGAAAGTAAAAAACGTGTAAAAAAATCTAATTAAATCAAATGAAAGTCAAACACAATAAAAAAAGCTAATTATATCAAATGAAAATCAAACACATTCAAACAAAGCTATTTGAATAAAATGAAAGTCAAATGCAATCTACAAAGCTAATTGAATTAAATGAAAGTTAAACGCATCCAAACAAACCTAATAGAATCAAATGAAAGACGAACACATTCAAACAGAGGTAATTGAATCAAATGAAAGTCAAATGCATTCTATAAATCTAATTAAATCAAATGAAAGTCAAACACATTTAAACAAAGCTAATTGAATCAAATGAAAGTAAAACACATTCAAACAAACCTAATAGAATCAAATGAAAGTCAAACACATTCAAACAGAGCTAATTGAATCAAATGAAAGTCAAACACATTCAAACACAGCTATTTGAATCAATTGAAAGTCAAATGCTATCTACAAAGCTAATTGAATAAAATGAAAGTAAAAAACATTCCAAAAAAGCCAATTGAATCAAATGAAAGTCAAACACATTCAAACAAACCTAATTGCTTCAAATGAAAGTCAAACACATTCAAACAAAGCTAATTGAATCAAATTAAAGTCAAACACATTCAAACAGAGCTGATTAGATCAAATGTAAGTCAAACACATTCAAACGGAGCTAATTAGATCAAATTAAAGTCAAACACATTCAAACAAAGCTGATTAGATCAAATGTAAGTCAAACACATTCAAACAGAGCTTTTTGAATCAAATTAAAGTTAAATGCATTCAACAAAGCTAATTGAATCAAATGAAAGTCAAAAACATCTAAAAAAATCTAATTAAATCAAATGAAAGTCAAACACAATAAAAAAAAGCTAATTAAATGAAATGAATGTCAAACACATTCAAACAAAGCTATTTGAATTAAATGAAAGTCAAATGCAATCAACAAAGCTAATTGAATCAAATGAAAGTTAAACGCATTCAAACAAACCTAATAGAATCAAATGAAAGACGAACACATTCAAACAGAGCTAATTAAATCAAATGAAAGTCAAATGCATTCTATAAAGCTAATTGAATCAAATGAAAGTCAAACACATTTAAACAAAGCTAATTGAATCAAATTATAGTCAAACACATTCAAACAAACCTAATAGAATCAAATGAAAGTCAAACACATTCAAACAGTGCTAATTGAATCAAATGAAAGTCAAACACATTCAAACACAACTATTTGAATCAATTTGAAAGTCAAATGCTTTCTACAAAGCTAATTGAATCAAATGAAAGTCAAAAACATTCCAAAAAAGCCAATTGAATCAAATGAAAGTCAAACACATTCAAACAAACCTAATTGAATCAAATGAAAGTCAAACACATTCAAATAAAGCTAATTGAATCAAACGAAAGTCAAACACATTCAAACAAAGCTGATTAGATCAAATGTAAGTCAAACACATTCAAACGGATCTTTTTGAATCAAATTAAAGTCAAATGCATTCAACAAAGCTAATTGAATCAAATGAAAGTCAAAAACAACTAAAAAAATCTAATTAAATCAAATGAAAGTCAAACACAATAAAAAAAAGCTAATTAAATCAAATGAAAGTCAAACACATTCAAACAAAGCTATTTGAATTAAATGAAAGTCAAATGCAATCTACAAAGCTAATTGAATTAAATGAAAGTTAAACGCATCCAAACAAACCTAATAGAATCAAATGAAAGACGAACACATTCAAACAGAGCTAATTGAATCAAATGAAAGTCAAATGCATTCTATAAAGCTAATTGAATCAAATGAAAGTCAAACACATTTAAACAAAGCTAATTGAATCAAATTATAGTAAAACACATTCAAACAAACCTAATAGAATCAAATGAAAGTCAAACACATTCAAACAGAGCTAATTGAATCAAATGAAAGTCAAACACATTCAAACACAGCTATTTGAATCAATTGAAAGTCAAATGCTTTTTACAAAGCTAATTGAATCAAATGAAAGTCAAATGCATTCAACAAAGCTAATTGAATCAAATGAAAGTCAAAAACATTCAAACAAAGCTAATTGAATCAAATGAAAGTTAAACGCATTCAAACAAACCTAATTGAATCAAATGAAAGACGAACACATTCAAACAGAGCTAATTGAATCAAATGAAAGTCAAATGCATTCTATAAAGCTAATTGAATCAAATGAAAGTCAAACACATTTAAACAAAGCTAATTGAATCAAATTATAGTAAAACACATTCAAACAAACCTAATAGAATCAAATGAAAGTCAAACACATTCAAACAGAGCTAATTGAATCAAATGAAAGTCAAACAAATTCAAACACAGCTATTTGAATCAATTGAAAGTCAAATGCTTTCTACAAAGCTAATTGAATCAAATGAAAGTCAAAAACATTCCAAAAAAGCCTATTGAATCAAATGAAAGTCAAACACATTCAAACAAACCTAATTGAATCAAATGAAATTCAAACACATTCAAACAAACCTAATTGAATCAAATGAAAGTCAAACACATTCAAACAAACCTAATTGAATCAAATGAAATTCAAACACATTCAAACAAAGCTAATTGAATCAAATGAAAGTCAAACACATTCAAACAAAGCTGATTAGATCAAATGTAAGCTAAACACATTCAAACAGAGCTTTTTGAATTAAATTAAAGTCAAATGCATTCAACAAAGCTAATTGAATCAAATTAAAGTAAAAAAACATCCAAAAAACCTAATTAAATCAAATGAAATTCAATCACATTCAGACAAAGCTATTTGAATCAAATGAAAGTCAAATGCATTCTATAAAGTTAATTAAATCAAATGAAAGTCAAAAACATTCGAATAAAGCCAATTGAATCAAATGAAAGTCAAACACATTCAAACAAACCAAATTGAATCAAATTAAAGTCAAAATCATTCAAACAGAGCTAATTAAATAAAATGAAAGTCAAACACATTTAAAAAGAGCTTTTTGAATCAAATGAAGGTCAAACGCAATCTACAAAGCTAATTGAATCAAATGAAAGTCAAACACATTGAAACAAAGCTAATTGGATAAAATTTAAGTCAAACACATTCAAATAGAGCTTTTTGAATCAAATGAAAGTCAAATGCATTCAACAAAGCTAAATGAATCAAATGAAAGTCAAAAACATCTAAAAAAATCTAATTAAATCAAATGAAAGTCAAACACAATTAAAAATAGCTAATTAAATCAAATGAAAGTCAAACACATTCAAACAAAGCTATTTGAATTAAATGAAAGTGAAATGCAATCTACAAAGCTAATTGAATCAAATGAAATTTAAACACATTCAAACAAACCTAATAGAATCAAATGAAAGACGAACACATTCAAACAAAGCTAATTGAATCAATTGAAAGTCAAATGCTTTCTACAAAGCTAATTGAATCAAATGAAAGTCAAAAACATTCCAACAAAGCCAATTGAATCAAATGAAAGTCAAACACATTCAAACAAAACTAATTGAATCAAATGAAAGTCAAACACATTCAAACAAAGCTAATTGAATCAAATGAAAGTCAAACACATTCAAACAAAGCTGATTAGATCAAATGTAAGTCAAACACATTCAAACAGAGCTTTTTGAATCAAATTAAAGTCAAATGCATTCAACAAAGCTAATTGAATCAAACGAAAAACAAAAACATTTAAAAAAATCTAATTAAATCAAATGAAAGTAAAACACATTCAGACAAAGCTATTTGAATCAAATGAAATTCAAATGCATTCTACAAATCTAATTGAATCAAATGTAAGTGAAAACATCTAAAAAATTCAAATTAAATCAATAAAAGGTCAAACACATTCAAACAAAACTATTTGAATCAAATGAAAGTCAAAAGCATTCTATAAAGCTAATTGAATCAAATGAAAGTCAAACACATTCAAACAAACCTAATTGAATCAAATGAAGTCAAATACATTCAAACAGAGCTAATTGAATCAAATGAAAGTCAAACACATTCAAACAAAGCTTTTTAAATCAAATGAAAGTCAAATGCATTCAACAAAGCTAATTGAATCAAATTAAAGTCAAACATATTCAAACACAGCTATTTGAATCAAATGAAAGTCAAAGACTTTCAAACAGAGCTAATTGAATCAAATGAAAGTCAAACACATTCAAACAAAGCTAATTGAATCAAATGTAAGTCAAACACATTCAAACAGAGCTTTTTAAATCAAATGAAAGTCAAATGCATTCAACAAAGCTAATTAACTCAAATGAAAGTCAAACATATTCAAACACAGCTATTTGAATCAAATGAAAGTCAAATGCTTTCTACAAAGCTAATTGAATCAAATGAAAGTCAAAAACATTCCAACAAAGCCAATTGAATCAAATGACAGTCAAACACATTCAAACAAACCTAATTGAATCAAATAAAAGTCAAACACATTCAAATAAAGCTAATTGAATCAAATGAAAGTCAAACACATTCAAACAAAGTTGATTAGATCAAATGTAAGTCAAACAAATTCAAACAGAGCTTTTTGAATCAAATTAAAGTCAAATGCATTCAACAAAGCTAATTGAATCAAACGAAAGTCAAAAACATCTAAAAAAATCAAATTAAATCAAATGAAAGTCAAACACATTCAGACAAAGCTATTTGAATCAAATGAAATTCAAATGCATTCTACAAATCTAATTGAATCAAATGAAAGTAAAAACATCTAAAAAATTCTAATTAAATCAAAAAAAGGTCAAACACATTCAAACAAAACTATTTGAATCAAATGAAAGTCAAAAGCATCAATAAAGCTAATTGAATCAAATGAAAGTCAAATACATTCAAACAAAGCTAATTGAATCAAATGAAAGTAAAACACATTCAAACAAACCTAATTGAATCAAATGAAAGTCAAATACATTCAAACAGAGCTAATTGAATCAAATGAAAGTCAAACACATTCAAACAAAGCTAATTGAATCAAATGTAAGTCAAACACATTCAAACAGAGCTTTTTGAATCAAATGAAGGTCAAATGCATTCTACAAAGCTAATTGAATGAAATGAAAGTCAAACACATTCAAACAAAGCTATTTGAATCAAATTAAACAAAAATGCATTCGACAAAGCTAATTGAATCAAATGAAAGTAAAAAACATTCCAACAAAGCCAATTGAATCAAATAAAAGTCAAACACAATCAAACAAACCTAATTGAATCAAATGAAAGTCAAACACATTCAAACAAAGCTAATTGAATCAAATGAAAGTCAAACACATTCAAACAAAGTTGATTATATCAAATGTAAGTCAAACACATTCAAACAGAGCTTTTTGAATCAAATTAAAGTCAAATGCATTCAACAAAGCTAATTGAATCAAACGAAAGTAAAAAACATCTTAAAAAATCAAATTAAATCAAATGAAAGTCAAACACATTCAGACAAAGCTATTTGAATCAATTGAATCAAATGGAATTAAAAAACATTCGAACAAAGCCAGATGAATCCAATGAAAGTCAAACACATTCTAACAAAGCTTTTTGAATCAAATGAAAGTCAAATGCATTCAACAAAGCTAATTGAATCAAATGAAAGTCAAAAACGTGTAAAAAAATCTAATTAAATCAAATGAAAGTCAAACACAATAAAAAAAAGCTAATTATATCAAATGAAAATCAAACACATTCAAACAAAGCTATTTGAATAAAATGAAAGTCAAATGCAATCTACAAAGCTAATTGAATTAAATGAAAGTTAAACGCATCCAAACAAACCTAATAGAATCAAATGAAAGACGAACACATTCAAACAGAGGTAATTGAATCAAATGAAAGTCAAATGCATTCTATAAAGCTAATTAAATCAAATGAACGTCAAACACATTTAAACAAAGCTAATTGAATCAAATGAAAGTAAAACACATTCAAACAAACCTAATAGAATCAAATGAAAGTCAAACACATTCAAACAGAGCTAATTGAATCAAATGAAAGTCAAACACATTCAAACACAGCTATTTGAATCAATTGAAAGTCAAATGCTATCTACAAAGCTAATTGAATAAAATGAAAGTAAAAAACATTCCAAAAAAGCCAATTGAATCAAATGAAAGTCAAACACATTCAAACAAACCTAATTGCTTCAAATGAAAGTCAAACACATTCAAACAAAGCTAATTGAATCAAATTAAAGTCAAACACATTCAAACAGAGCTTATTAGATCAAATGTAAGTCAAACACATTCAAACGGAGCTAATTAGATCAAATTAAAGTCAAACACATTCAAACAAAGCTGATTAGATCAAATGTAAGTCAAACACATTCAAACAGAGCTTTTTGAATCAAATTAAAGTTAAATGCATTCAACAAAGCTAATTGAATCAAATGAAAGTCAAAAACATCTAAAAAAATCTAATTAAATCAAATGAAAGTCAAACACAATAAAAAAAAGCTAATTAAATGAAATGAATGTCAAACACATTCAAACAAAGCTATTTGAATTAAATGAAAGTCAAATGCAATCAACAAAGCTAATTGAATCAAATGAAAGTTAAACGCATTCAAACAAACCTAATAGAATCAAATGAAAGACGAACACATTCAAACAGAGCTAATTGAATCAAATGAAAGTCAAATGCATTCTATAAAGCTAATTGAATCAAATGAAAGTCAAACACATTTAAACAAAGCTAATTGAATCAAATTATAGTCAAACACATTCAAACAAACCTAATAGAATCAAATGAAAGTCAAACACATTCAAACAGTGCTAATTGAATCAAATGAAAGTCAAACACATTCAAACACAACTATTTGAATCAATTTGAAAGTCAAATGCTTTCTACAAAGCTAATTGAATCAAATGAAAGTCAAAAACGTTCCAAAAAAGCCAATTGAATCAAATGAAAGTCAAACACATTCAAACAAACCTAATTGAATCAAATGAAAGTCAAACACATTCAAATAAAGCTAATTGAATCAAACGAAAGTCAAACACATTCAAACAAAGCTGATTAGATCAAATGTAAGTCAAACACATTCAAACGGATCTTTTTGAATCAAATTAAAGTCAAATGCATTCAACAAAGCTAATTGAATCAAATGAAAGTCAAAAACAACTAAAAAAATCTAATTAAATCAAATGAAAGTCAAACACAATAAAAAAAAGCTAATTAAATCAAATGAAAGTCAAACACATTCAAACAAAGCTATTTGAATTAAATGAAAGTCAAATGCAATCTACAAAGCTAATTGAATTAAATGAAAGTTAAACGCATCCAAACAAACCTAATAGAATCAAATGAAAGACGAACACATTCAAACAGAGCTAATTGAATCAAATGAAAGTCAAATGCATTCTATAAAGCTAATTGAATCAAATGAAAGTCAAACACATTTAAACAAAGCTAATTGAATCAAATTATAGTAAAACACATTCAAACAAACCTAATAGAATCAAATGAAAGTCAAACACATTCAAACAGAGCTAATTGAATCAAATGAAAGTCAAACACATTCAAACACAGCTATTTGAATCAATTGAAAGTCAAATGCTTTTTACAAAGCTAATTGAATCAAATGAAAGTCAAATGCATTCAACAAAGCTAATTGAATCAAATGAAAGTCAAAAACATTCAAACAAAGCTAATTGAATCAAATGAAAGTTAAATGCATTCAAACAAACCTAATTGAATCAAATGAAAGACGAACACATTCAAACAGAGCTAATTGAATCAAATGAAAGTCAAATGCATTCTATAAAGCTAATTGAATCAAATGAAAGTCAAACACATTTAAACAAAGCTAATTGAATCAAATTATAGTAAAACACATTCAAACAAACCTAATAGAATCAAATGAAAGTCAAACACATTTAAATAGAGCTAATTGAATCAAATGATAGTAAAACACATTCAAACACAGGTATTTGAATCAATTGAAAGTCAAATGCTTTCTACAAAGCTAATTGAATCAAATGAAAGTCAAAAACATTCCAAAAAAAGCCAATTGAATCAAATGAAAGTTAAACACATTCAAACAAACCTAATTGAATCAAATGAAAGTCAAACACATTCAAACAAAGTTAATTGAATCAAATGAAAGTCAAACAAATTCAAACAAACCTAATTGAATCAAATAAAAGTCAAATACATTCAAACAGAGCTAATTGAATCAAATGAAAGTCAAACACATTCAAACAAAGCTAATTGAATCAAATGTAAGTCAAACACAATCAAACAGAGCTTTTTAAATCAAATGAAAACAAATGCATTCAACAAAGCTAATTGAATCAAATGAAAGTCAAACATATTCAAACACAGCTATTTGAATCAAATTAAAGTCAAACACTTTCAAACAAAGCTAATTGAATCAAATAAAAGTAAAACACATTCAAACAAACCTAATTGAATCAAATGAAAGTCAAATACATTCAAACAGAGCTAATTGAATCAAATGAAAGTCAAACACATTCAAACAAAGCTAATTGAATCAAATGTAAGTCCAACACATTCAAACAGAGCTTTTTAAATCGAATGAAAGTTAAATGCATTCAACTAAGCTAATTGAATCAAATGAAAGCAAACACATTCAAACAGAGCTAATTGAATCAAATGAAAGTCAAACATATTCAAACACAGCTATTTGAATCAATTGAAAGTCTAATGCTATCTACAAAGCTAATTGAATCAAATGAAAGTAAAAAACATTCCAAAAAAGCCAATTGAATCAAATGAAAGTCAAACACATTCAAACAAACCTAATTGAATCAAATGAAAGTCAAACACATTCAAACAAAGCTAATTGAATCAAATTAATGTCAAACACATTCAAAAAGAGCTGATTAGATCAAATGTAAGTCAAACACAATTAAACGGAGCTAATTAGATCAAATTAAAGTCAAACACATTCAAACAAAGCTGATTAGATCAAATGTAAGTCAAACACATTCAAACGGAGCTTTTTGAATCAAATTAAAGTCAAATGCATTCAACAAAGCTAATTGAATCAAATGAAAGTCAAAAATAACTAAAAAAATGTAATTAAATCAAATGAAAGTCAAACACAATAAAAAAAAGCTAATTAAATCAAATGAAAGTCAAACACATTCAAACAAAGCTATTTGAATTAAATGAAAGTCAAATGCAATCTACAAAGCTAATTGAATTAAATGAAAGTTAAACGCATCCAAACAAACCTAATAGAATCAAATGAAAGACGAACACATTCAAATAGAGCTAATTGAATCAAATGAAAGTCAAATGCATTCTATAAAGCTAATTGAATCAAATGAAAGTCAAACACATTTAAACAAAGCTAATTGAATCAAATTATAGTAAAACACATTCAAACAAACCTAATAGAATCAAATGAAAGTCAAACACATTCAAACAGTGCTAATTGAATCAAATGAAAGTCAAACACATTCAAACACAGCTATTTGAATCAATTTGAAAGTCAAATGCTTTCTACAAAGCTAATTGAATCAAATGAAAGTCAAAAACATTCCAAAAAAGCCAATTGAATCAAATAAAAGTCAAACACATTCAAACAAACCTAATTGAATCAAATGAAAGTCAAACACATTCAAATAAAGCTAATTAAATCAAACGAAAGTCAAACACATTCAAACAAAGCTGATTAGATCAAATGTAAGTCAAACACATTCAAACGGAGCTTTTTGAATCAAATTAAAGTCAAATGCATTCAACAAAGCTAATTGAATCAAATGAAAGTCAAAAACAACTAAAAAAATCTAATTAAATCAAATGAAAGTCAAACACAATAAAAAAAAGCTAATTAAATCAAATGAAAGTCAAACACATTCAAACAAAGCTATTTTAATTAAATGAAAGTCAAATGCAATCTACAAAGCTAATTGAATTAAATGAAAGTTAAACGCATCCAAACAAACCTAATAGAATCAAATGAAAGACGAACACATTCAAATAGAGCTAATTGAATCAAATGAAAGTCAAATGCATTCTATAAAGCTAATTAAATCAAATGAAAGTCAAACACATTTAAACAAAGCTAATTGAATCAAATTATAGTAAAACACATTCAAACAAACCTAATAGAATCAAATGAAAGTCAAACACATTCAAACAGAGCTAATTGAATCAAATGAAAGTCAAACACATTCAAACACAGCTATTTGAATCAATTGAAAGTCAAATGCTTTTTACAAAGCTAATTGAATCAAATGAAAGTCAAATGCATTCAACAAAGCTAATTGAATCAAATTAATGTCAAACACATTCAAAAAGAGCTGATTAGATCAAATGTAAGTCAAACACAATTAAACGGAGCTAATTAGATCAAATTAAAGTCAAACACATTCAAACAAAGCTGATTAGATCAAATGTAAGTCAAACACATTCAAACGGAGCTTTTTGAATCAAATTAAAGTCAAATGCATTCAACAAAGCTAATTGAATCAAATGAAAGTCAAAAATAACTAAAAAAATGTAATTAAATCAAATGAAAGTCAAACACAATAAAAAAAAGCTAATTAAATCAAATGAAAGTCAAACACATTCAAACAAAGCTATTTGAATTAAATGAAAGTCAAATGCAATCTACAAAGCTAATTGAATTAAATGAAAGTTAAACGCATCCAAACAAACCTAATAGAATCAAATGAAAGACGAACACATTCAAATAGAGCTAATTGAATCAAATGAAAGTCAAATGCATTCTATAAAGCTAATTGAATCAAATGAAAGTCAAACACATTTAAACAAAGCTAATTGAATCAAATTATAGTAAAACACATTCAAACAAACCTAATAGAATCAAATGAAAGTCAAACACATTCAAACAGTGCTAATTGAATCAAATGAAAGTCAAACACATTCAAACACAGCTATTTGAATCAATTTGAAAGTCAAATGCTTTCTACAAAGCTAATTGAATCAAATGAAAGTCAAAAACATTCCAAAAAAGCCAATTGAATCAAATAAAAGTCAAACACATTCAAACAAACCTAATTGAATCAAATGAAAGTCAAACACATTCAAATAAAGCTAATTAAATCAAACGAAAGTCAAACACATTCAAACAAAGCTGATTAGATCAAATGTAAGTCAAACACATTCAAACGGAGCTTTTTGAATCAAATTAAAGTCAAATGCATTCAACAAAGCTAATTGAATCAAATGAAAGTCAAAAACAACTAAAAAAATCTAATTAAATCAAATGAAAGTCAAACACAATAAAAAAAAGCTAATTAAATCAAATGAAAGTCAAACACATTCAAACAAAGCTATTTTAATTAAATGAAAGTCAAATGCAATCTACAAAGCTAATTGAATTAAATGAAAGTTAAACGCATCCAAACAAACCTAATAGAATCAAATGAAAGACGAACACATTCAAATAGAGCTAATTGAATCAAATGAAAGTCAAATGCATTCTATAAAGCTAATTAAATCAAATGAAAGTCAAACACATTTAAACAAAGCTAATTGAATCAAATTATAGTAAAACACATTCAAACAAAGCTAATTGAATCAAATGAAAGTAAAACACATTCAAACAAACCTAATAGAATCAAATGAAAGTCAAACACATTCAAACAGAGCTAATTGAATCAAATGAAAGTCAAACACATTCAAACACAGCTATTTGAATCAATTGAAAGTCAAATGCTATCTACAAAGCTAATTGAATAAAATGAAAGTATAAAACATTCCAAAAAAGCCAATTGAATCAAATGAAAGTCAAACACATTCAAACAAACCTAATTGCTTCAAATGAAAGTCAAACACATTCAAACAAAGCTAATTGAATCAAATTAAAGTCAAACACAATAAAAAAAAGCTAATTAAATCAAATGAAAGTCAAACACAATAAAAAAAAGCTGATTAGATCAAATGTAAGTCAAACACATTCAAACAAAGCTATTTGAATTAAATGAAAGTCAAATGCAATCTACAAAGCTAATTGAATTAAATGAAAGTTAAACGCATCCAAACAAACCTAATAGAATCAAATGAAAGACGAACACATTCACATAGAGCTAATTGAATCAAATGAAAGTCAAATGCATTCTATAAAGCTAATTGAATCAAATGAAAGTCAAACACATTTAAACAAAGCTAATTGAATCAAATTATAGTAAAACACATTCAAACAAACCTAATAGAATCAAATGAAAGTCAAACACATTCAAACAGTGCTAATTGAATCAAATGAAAGTCAAACACATTCAAACACAGCTATTTGAATCAATTTGAAAGTCAAATGCTTTCTACAAAGCTAATTGAATCAAATGAAAGTCAAAAACATTCCAAAAAAGCCAATTGAATCAAATGAAAGTCAAACACATTCAAACAAACCTAATTGAATCAAATGAAAGTCAAACACATTCAAATAAAGCTAATTAAATCAAACGAAAGTCAAACACATTCAAACAAAGCTGATTAGATCAAATGTAAGTCAAACACATTCAAACGGAGCTTTTTTGAATCAAATTAAAGTCAAATGCATTCAACAAAGCTAATTGAATCAAATGAAAGTCAAAAACAACTAAAAAAATCTAATTAAATCAAATGAAAGTCAAACACAATAAAAAAAAGCTAATTAAATCAAATGAAAGTCAAACACATTCAAACAAAGCTATTTTAATTAAATGAAAGTCAAATGCAATCTACAAAGCTAATTGAATTAAATGAAAGTTAAACGCATCCAAACAAACCTAATAGAATCAAATGAAAGACGAACACATTCAAATAGAGCTAATTGAATCAAATGAAAGTCAAATGCATTCTATAAAGCTAATTAAATCAAATGAAAGTCAAACACATTTAAACAAAGCTAATTGAATCAAATGAAAGTAAAACACATTCAAACAAACCTAATAGAATCAAATGAAAGTCAAACACATTCAAACAGAGCTAATTGAATCAAATGAAAGTCAAACACATTCAAACACAGCTATTTGAATCAATTGAAAGTCAAATGCTATCTACAAAGCTAATTGAATAAAATGAAAGTATAAAACATTCCAAAAAAGCCAATTGAATCAAATGAAAGTCAAACACATTCAAACAAACCTAATTGCTTCAAATGAAAGTCAAACACATTCAAACAAAGCTAATTGAATCAAATTAAAGTCAAACACAATAAAAAAAGCTAATTAAATCAAATGAAAGTCAAACACATTCAAACAAAGCTGATTAGATCAAATGTAAGTCAAACACATTCAAACAAAGCTATTTGAATTAAATGAAAGTCAAATGCAATCTACAAAGCTAATTGAATTAAATGAAAGTTAAACGCATCCAAACAAACCTAATAGAATCAAATGAAAGACGAACACATTCACATAGAGCTAATTGAATCAAATGAAAGTCAAATGCATTCTATAAAGCTAATTGAATCAAATGAAAGTCAAACACATTTAAACAAAGCTAATTGAATCAAATTATAGTAAAACACATTCAAACAAACCTAATAGAATCAAATGAAAGTCAAACACATTCAAACAGTGCTAATTGAATCAAATGAAAGTCAAACACATTCAAACACAGCTATTTGAATCAATTTGAAAGTCAAATGCTTTCTACAAAGCTAATTGAATCAAATGAAAGTCAAAAACATTCCAAAAAAGCCAATTGAATCAAATGAAAGTCAAACACATTCAAACAAACCTAATTGAATCAAATGAAAGTCAAACACATTCAAATAAAGCTAATTAAATCAAACGAAAGTCAAACACATTCAAACAAAGCTGATTAGATCAAATGTAAGTCAAACACATTCAAACGGAGCTTTTTGAATCAAATTAAAGTCAAATGCATTCAACAAAGCTAATTGAATCAAATGAAAGTCAAAAAACAACTAAAAAAATCTAATTAAATCAAATGAAAGTCAAACACAATAAAAAAAAGCTAATTAAATCAAATGAAAGTCAAACACATTCAAACAAAGCTATTTTAATTAAATGAAAGTCAAATGCAATCTACAAAGCTAATTGAATTAAATGAAAGTTAAACGCATCCAAACAAACCTAATAGAATCAAATGAAAGACGAACACATTCAAATAGAGCTAATTGAATCAAATGAAAGTCAAATGCATTCTATAAAGCTAATTAAATCAAATGAAAGTCAAACACATTTAAACAAAGCTAATTGAATCAAATGAAAGTAAAACACATTCAAACAAACCTAATAGAATCAAATGAAAGTCAAACACATTCAAACAGAGCTAATTGAATCAAATGAAAGTCAAACACATTCAAACACAGCTATTTGAATCAATTGAAAGTCAAATGCTATCTACAAAGCTAATTGAATAAAATGAAAGTATAAAACATTCCAAAAAAGCCAATTGAATCAAATGAAAGTCAAACACATTCAAACAAACCTAATTGCTTCAAATGAAAGTCAAACACATTCAAACAAAGCTAATTGAATCAAATTAAAGTCAAACACAATCAAAAAAGCTAATTAAATCAAATGAAAGTCAAACACATTCAAACAAAGCTTTTTGAATCAAATGTAAAGTCAAATGCATTCAACAAAGCTAATTGAATAAATGAAAGTAAAAAACAACTAAAAAATCTAATTAAATCAAATGAAAGTCAAACACAATAAAAAAAAGCTAATTAAATCAAATGAAAGTCAAACACATTCAAACAAAGCTATTTGAATTAAATGAAAGTCAAATGCAATCTACAAAGCTAATTGAATCAAATGAAAGTTAAACGCATCCAAACAAACCTAATAGAATCAAATGAAAGACGAACACATTCAAACAGAGCTAATTGAATCAAATGAAAGTCAAATGCATTCTATAAAGCTAATTGAATCAAATGAAAGTCAAACATGCATTCTAAACAAAGCTAATTGAATCAAATGAAAGTCAAAACACATTCAAACAAAGCTAATTGAATCAAATGAAAGTCAAACACATTCAAACAGAGCTAATTGAATCAAATGAAAGTCAAACACATTCAAACACAGCTATTTTGAATCAAATTGATGAAAGTCAAATGCTAATCTACAAAGCTAATTGAATCAAAATGAAAGTTAAACACATTCAAAAAAGCTAATTGAATCAAATGTAAAGTCAAACACATTCAAACAAGAGCTTTAATTGAATCAAATGAAAGTCAAATGCATTCAACAAAGCTAATTGAATCAAATGTAAAGTCAAAACACATTCAAAAAAAGCTAATTAAATCAAATGAAAGTCAAACACATTCAAACAAAGCTATTTGAATCAAATTAAAGTCAAATGCATTCTAACAAAGCTAATTAAATAAAATGAAAGTCTAAAAAAACATTCGAACAACAAAGCTAATTGAATCAAATGAAAGTCAAACACATTCAAACAAACCTAATTGAATCAAATGAAAGTCAAAATCATTCAAACAGAGCTAATTAAATCAAAATGAAAGGTCAAACACATTCAAAAGAGCTTTTTGAATCAAATGAAAGTCAAACACATTCAAACACAGCTATTTGAATCAATTGAAAGTCAAATGCTTTCTACAAAGCTAATTGAATCAAATGAAAGTCAAAAACATTCCAAAAAAGCCAATTGAATCAAATGAAAGTCAAACACATTCAAACAAACGCTAATTGAATCAAATGAAAGTCAAACACATTCAAACAAAGCTAATTGAATCAAACGAAAGTCAAAAACATTCAAAAAAAGCTAATTAAATCAAATGAAAGTCAAACACATTCAGACAAAGCTATTTGAATCAACTGAAAGTCAAATGCATTCTACAAAGCTAATTGAATCAAATGAAAGTCAAAAACATCTAAAAAAATCTAATTAAATCAAATGAAAGTCAAACACATAAAAAAAGCTAATTAAATCAAATGAAAGTCGAACACATTCAAACAAAGCTATTTGAATTAAATGAAAGTCAAATGCAATCTACAAAGCTAATTGAATCAAATGAAATTTAAACACATTCAAACAAACCTAATAGAATCAAATGAACGACGAACACATTCAAACAGAGCTAATTGAATCAAATGAAAGTCAAACCTATACAAAAAGATCTTTGAAATCAAATTAAAGTCAAATGCATTCTACAAAGCCAATTGAATCAAATGAAAGTCAAAACACGTTCAAACAAAGCTAATTGAATCAAATGAAAGACAAACACATTCAAACAGAGCTAATTGAATCAAATGAAAGTCAAACACATTCAAAATGAGCTTTTTGAATCAAATGAAGGTCAAATTTAATCTACAAAGCTAATTGAATCAATTGAAAGTTAAACACATTCAAAAAAAGCTATTTGAATGAAATGTAAGACAAACACATTCAAACAGAGCTTTTTGAATCAAATGAAAGTCAAATGCATTTAACAAAGCTAATTGAATCAAATGAAAGTCAAAAACATCTAAAATAACCTAATTAAATCAAATGAAAGTCAAACACATTCAAACAAAGCTATTTGAATTAAATGAAAGTCAAATTCAATCTACAAAGCTAATTGAATCAAATGAAAGTTAAACGCATTCAAACAAACCTAATAGAATCAAATGAAAGACGAACACATTCAAACAGAGCTAATTGAATCAAATGAAAGTCAAATGCATTCTATAAAGCTAATTGAATCAAATGAAAGTCAAACACATTTAAACAAAGCTAATTGAATCAAATTATAGTGAAACACATTCAAACAAACCTAATAAAATCAAATGAAAGTCAAACACATTCAAACAGAGCTAATTGAATCAAATGAAAGTCAAACACATTCAAACACAGATATTTGAATCAATTGAAAGTCAAATGCTTTCTACAAAGCTAATTGAATCAAATGAAAGTAAAAAACATTCCAAAAAAGCCAATTGAATCAAATGAAAGTCAAACACATTCAAACAAACCTAATTGAATCAAATGAAAGTCAAACACATTCAAACAAAGCTAATTGAATCAAATGAAAGTCAAACACATTTAACAAAGCTGATTAGATCAAATGTAAGTCACACACATTCAAACAGAGCTTTTTGAATCAAATTAAAGTCAAATGCATTCAACAAAGCTAATTGAATCAAATAAAAGTCAAAAACATCTAAAAAAATCTAATTAAATCAAATGAAAGTCAAACAAAATAAAAAAAAGCTAATTAAATCAAATGAAAGTCAAACACATTCAAACAAAGCTATTGAATTAAATGAAAGTCAAATGCAATATACAAAGCTAATTCAATCAAATGAAAGTTAAACGCATTCAAACAAACCTAATTGAATCAAATGAAAGACGAACACATTCAAACAAAGCTAATTGAATCAAACGAAAGTCAAATGCATTCTATAAAGCTAATTGAATCAAATAAAAGACAAACACATTTAAACAAAGCTAATTGAATCAAATTATAGTAAAACACATTCAAACAAACCTAATAGAATCAAATGAAAGTCAAACACATTCAAACAGAGCTAATTGAATCAAATGAAAGTCAAACACATTCAAACACAGCTATTTGAATCAATTGAAAGTCAAATGCTTTCTACAAAGCTAATTGAATCAAATGAAAGTAAAAAACATTCCAAAAAAGCCAATTGAATCAAATGAAAGTCAAACACATTCAAACAAACCTAATTGAATCAAATGAAAGTCAAACACATTCAAACAAAGCTAATTGAATCAAACGAAAGTCAAAAACATCTCAAAAAATCTAATTAAATTCAAATGAAAGTCAAACACATTCAGACAAAGCTATTTGAATCAACTGAAAGTCAAATGCATTCTAAAAAGCTAAATGAATCAAATGAAAGTAAAAAACATCTAAAAAAATCTAATTAAATCAAATGAAAGTCAAACACAATAAAAAAAAGCTAATTAAATCAAATGAAAGTCAAACACATTCAAACAAAGCTATTTGAATTAAATGAAAGTCAAATGCAATCTACAAACCTAATTGAATCAAATGAAATTTAAACACATTCAAACAAACCTAATAGAATCAAATGAAAGACGAACACATTCAAACAGAGCTAATTGAATCAAATGAAAGTCAAACCCATTCAAAAAGATCTTTTTGAATTAAATTAAGGTCAAATGCATTCTACAAAGCCAATTGAATCAAATGAAAGTCAAACACATTCAAACAAAGCTAATTGAATCAAATGAAAGACAAACACATTCAAACAGAGCTAATTGAATGAAATGAAAGTCAAACACATTCAAAATGAGCTTTTTGAATCAAATGATGGTCAAATTTAATCTACAAAGCTAATTGAATCAATTGAAAGTTAAACACATTCAAAAAAAGCTATTTGAATGAAATGTAAGACAAACACATTCAAACAGAGCTTTTTGAATCAAATGAAAGTCAAATGCATTTAACAAAGCTAATTGAATCAAATGAAAGTCAAAAACATCTAAAATAACCTAATTAAATCAAATGAAAGTCAAACACATTCAAACAAAGCTATTTGAATCAAATTAAAGTCAAATGCATTCTACAAAGCTAATTAAATAAAATGAAAGTTAAAAACATTCGAACAAAGCCAATTGAATCAAATGAAAGTCAAACACATTCAAACAAACCTAATTGAATCAAATGAAAGTCAAAATCATTCAAACAGTGCTAATTAAATAAAATGAAAGTCAAACACATTCAAAAAGAGCTTTTTGAATCAAATGAAAGTCAAACACATTCAAACACAGCTATTTGAATCAATTGAAAGTCAAATGCTTTCTACAAAGCTAATTGAAACAAATGAAAGTAAAAAACATTCCAAAAAAGCCAATTGAATCAAATGAAAGTCAAACACATTCAAACAAACGTAATTGAATCAAATGAAAGTCAAACACATTCAAACAAAGCTAATTGAATCAAACGAATGTCAAAAACATCTAAAAAAATCTAATTAAATCAAATGAAAGTCAAACACATTCAGACAAAGCTATTTGAATCAACTGAAAGTCAAATGCATTCTACAAAGCTAATTGAATCAAATGAAAGTCAAAAACATCTAAAAAAATCTAATTAAATCAAATGAAAGTCAAACACAATAAAAAAAGCTAATTAAATCAAATGAAAGTCGAACACATTCAAACAAAGCTATTTGAATTAAGTGAAAGTCAAATGCAATCTACAAAGCTAATTGAATCAAATGAAATTTAAACACAGTCAAACAAACCTAATAGAATCAAATGAACGACGAACACGTTCAAACAGAGCTAATTGAATCAAATGAAAGTCAAACCTATACAAAAAGATCTTTTTGAATCAAATTAAGGTCAAATGCATTCTACAAAGCCAATTGAATCAATGAAAGTCAAACTCGTTCAAACAAAGCTAATTGAATCAAATGAAAGACAAACACATTCAAACAGAGCTAATTGAATCAAATGAAAGTCAAACACATTCAAAATGAGCTTTTTGAATCAAATGAAGGTCAAATTTAATCTACAAAGCTAATTGAATCAATTGAAAGTTAAACACATTCAAAAAAAGCTATTTGAATGAAATGTAAGACAAACACATTCAAACAGAGCTTTTTGAATCAAATGAAAGTCAAATGCATTTAACAAAGCTAATTGAATCAAATGAAAGTCAAAAACATCTAAAATAACCTAATTAAATCAAATGAAAGTCAAACACATTCAAACAAAGCTATTTGAATTAAATGAAAGTCAAATTCAATCTACAAAGGTAATTGAATCAAATGAAAGTTAAACGCATTCAAACAAACCTAATAGAATCAAATGAAAGACGAACACATTCAAACAGAGCTAATTGAATCAAATGAAAGTCAAATGCATTCTATAAAGCTAATTGAATCAAATGAAATTCAAACACATTTAAACAAATCTAATTGAATCAAATTATAGTGAAACACATTCAAACAAACCTAATAAAATCAAATGAAAGTCAAACACATTCAAACAGAGCTAATTGAATCAAATGAAAGTCAAACACATTCAAACACAGATATTTGAATCAATTGAAAGTCAAATGCTTTCTACAAAGCTAATTGAATCAAATGAAAGTAAAAAACATTCCAAAAAAAGCCAATTGAATCAAATGAAAGTCAAACACATTCAAACAAACCTAATTGAATCAAATGAAAGTCAAACACATTCAAACAAAGCTAATTGAATCAAATGAAAGTCAAACACATTTTAACAAAGCTGATTAGATCAAATGTAAGTCACACACATTCAAACAGAGCTTTTTGAATCAAATTAAAGTCAAATGCATTCAACAAAGCTAATTGAATCAAATAAAAGTCAAAAACATCTAAAAAAATCTAATTAAATCAAATGAAAGTCAAACAAAATAAAAAAAAGCTAATTAAATCAAATGAAAGTCAAACACATTCAAACAAAGCTATTGAATTAAATGAAAGTCAAATGCAATATACAAAGCTAATTCAATCAAATGAAAGTTAAACGCATTCAAACAAACCTAATTGAATCAAATGAAAGACGAACACATTCAAACAGAGCTAATTGAATCAAACGAAAGTCAAATGCATTCTATAAAGCTAATTGAATCAAATAAAAGACAAACACATTTAAACAAAGCTAATTGAATCAAATTATAGTAAAACACATTCAAACAAACCTAATATAATCAAATGAAAGTCAAACACATTCAAACAGAGCTAATTGAATCAAATGAAAGTCAAACACATTCAAACACAGCTATTTGAATCAATTGAAAGTCAAATGTTTCTACAAAGCTAATTGAATCAAATGAAAGTAAAAAACATTCCAAAAAAGCCAATTGAATCAAATGAAAGTCAAACACATTCAAACAAACCTAATTGAATCAAATGAAAGTCAAACACATTCAAACAAAGCTAATTGAATCAAACGAAAGTCAAAAACATCTCAAAAAATCTAATTAAATCAAATGAAAGTCAAACACATTCAGACAAAGCTATTTGAATCAACTAAAAGTCAAATGCATTCTAAAAAGCTAAATGAATCAAATGAAAGTAAAAAAACATCTAAAAAAATCTAATTAAATCAAATGAAAGTCAAACACAATAAAAAAAAGCTAATTAAATCAAATGAAAGTCAAACACATTCAAACAAAGCTATTTGAATTAAATGAAAGTCAAATGCAATCTACAAACCTAATTGAATCAAATGAAATTTAAACACATTCAAACAAACCTAATAGAATCAAATGAAAGACGAACACATTCAAACAGAGCTAATTGAATCAAATGAAAGTCAAACCCATTCAAAAAGATCTTTTTGAATTAAATTAAGGTCAAATGCATTCTACAAAGCCAATTGAATCAAATGAAAGTCAAACACATTCAAACAAAGCTAATTGAATCAAATGAAAGACAAACACATTCAAACAGAGCTAATTGAATCAAATGAAAGTCAAACACATTCAAAATGAGCTTTTTGAATCAAATGATGGTCAAATTTAATCTACAAAGCTAATTGAATCAATTGAAAGTTAAACACATTCAAAAAAAGCTATTTGAATGAAATGTAAGACAAACACATTCAAACAGAGCTTTTTGAATCAAATGAAAGTCAAATGCATTTAACAAAGCTAATTTAATCAAATGAAAGTCAAAAACATCTAAAATAACCTAATTAAATCAAATGAAAGTCAAACACATTCAAACAAAGCTATTTGAATCAAATTAAAGTCAAATGCATTCTACAAAGCTAATTAAATAAAATGAAAGTTAAAAACATTCGAACAAAGCCAATTGAATCAAATGAAAGTCAAACACATTCAAACAAACCTAATTGAATCAAATGAAATTCAAAATCATTCAAACAGTGCTAATTAAATAAAATGAAAGTCAAACACATTCAAAAAGAGCTTTTTGAATCAAATGAAAGTCAAACACATTCAAACACAGCTATTTGAATCAATTGAAAGTCAAATGCTTTCTACAAAGCTAATTGAATCAAATGAAAGTAAAAAACATTCCAAAAAAGCCAATTGAATCAAATGAAAGTCAAACACATTCAAACAAACGTAATTGAATCAAATGAAAGTCAAACACATTCAAACAAAGCTAATTGAATCAAACGAATGTCAAAAACATCTAAAAAAATCTAATTAAATCAAATGAAAGTCAAACACATTCAGACAAAGCTATTTGAATCAACTGAAAGTCAAATGCATTCTACAAAGCTAATTGAATCAAATGAAAGTCAAAAACATCTAAAAAAATCTAATTAAATCAAATGAAAGTCAAACACAATAAAAAAAGCTAATTAAATCAAATGAAAGTCGAACACATTCAAACAAAGCTATTTGAATTAAGTGAAAGTCAAATGCAATCTACAAAGCTAATTGAATCAAATGAAATTTAAACACAGTCAAACAAACCTAATAGAATCAAATGAACGACGAACACGTTCAAACAGAGCTAATTGAATCAAATGAAAGTCAAACCTATACAAAAAGATCTTTGTGAATCAAATTAAGGTCAAATGCATTCTACAAAGCCAATTGAATCAAATGAAAGTCAAACTCGTTCAAACAAAGCTAATTGAATCAAATGAAAGACAAACACATTCAAACAGAGCTAATTGAATCAAATGAAAGTCAAACACATTCAAAATGAGCTTTTTTGAATCAAATGAAGGTCAAATTTAATCTACAAAGCTAATTGAATCAATTGAAAGTTAAACACATTCAAAAAAAGCTATTTGAATGAAATGTAAGACAAACACATTCAAACAGAGCTTTTGAATCAAATGAAAGTCAAATGCATTTAACAAAGCTAATTGAATCAAATGAAAGTCAAAAACATCTAAAATAACCTAATTAAATCAAATGAAAGTCAAACACATTCAAACAAAGCTATTTGAATTAAATGAAAGTCAAATGCAATCTACAAAGGTAATTGAATCAAATGAAAGTTAAACGCATTCAAACAAACCTAATAGAATCAAATGAAAGACGAACACATTCAAACAGAGCTAATTGAATCAAATGAAAGTCAAATGCATTCTATAAAGCTAATTGAATCAAATGAAAGTCAAACACATTTAAACAAATCTAATTGAATCAAATTATAGTGAAACACATTCAAACAAACCTAATAAAATCAAATGAAAGTCAAACACATTCAAACAGAGCTAATTGAATCAAATGAAAGTCAAACACATTCAAACACAGATATTTGAATCAATTGAAAGTCAAATGCTTTCTACAAAGCTAATTGAATCAAATGAAAGTAAAAAACATTCCAAAAAAGCCAATTGAATCAAATGAAAGTCAAACACATTCAAACAAACCTAATTGAATCAAATGAAAGTCAAACACATTCAAACAAAGCTAATTGAATCAAATGAAAGTCAAACACATTCAAACAAAGCTGATTAGATCAAATGTAAGTCACACACATTCAAACAGAGCTTTTTGAATCAAATTAAAGTCAAATGCATTCAACAAAGCTAATTGAATCAAATAAAAGTCAAAAACATCTAAAAAAATCTAATTAAATCAAATGAAAGTCAAACAAAATAAAAAAAAGCTAATTAAATCAAATGAAAGTCAAACACATTCAAACAAAGCTATTGAATTAAATGAAAGTCAAATGCAATATACAAAGCTAATTCAATCAAATGAAAGTTAAACGCATTCAAACAAACCTAATTGAATCAAATGAAAGACGAACACATTCAAACAGAGCTAATTGAATCAAACGAAAGTCAAATGCATTCTATAAAGCTAATTGAATCAAATAAAAGACAAACACATTTAAACAAAGCTAATTGAATCAAATTATAGTAAAACACATTCAAACAAACCTAATAGAATCAAATGAAAGTCAAACACATTCAAACAGAGCTAATTGAATCAAATGAAAGTCAAACACATTCAAACACAGATATTTGAATCAATTGAAAGTCAAATGCTTTCTACAAAGCTAATTGAATCAAATGAAAGTAAAAAACATTCCAAAAAAGCCAATTGAATCAAATGAAAGTCAAACACATTCAAACAAACCTAATTGAATCAAATGAAAGTCAAACACATTCAAACAAAGCTAATTGAATCAAATGAAAGTCAAACACATTCAAACAAAGCTGATTAGATCAAATGTATGTCACACACATTCAAACAGAGCTTTTTGAATCAAATTAAAGTCAAATGCATTCAACAAAGCTAATTGAATCAAATAAAAGTCAAAAACATCTAAAAAAATCTAATTAAATCAAATGAAAGTCAAACAAAAAAAAAAAAAGCTAATTAAATCAAATGAAAGTCAAACACATTCAAACAAAGCTATTGAATTAAATGAAAGTCAAATGCAATATACAAAGCTAATTCAATCAAATGAAAGTTAAACGCATTCAAACAAACCTAATTGAATCAAATGAAAGACGAACACATTAAAACAGATCTTTTTGAATTAAATTAAGGTCAAATGCATTCTACAAAGCCAATTGAATCGAATGAAAGTCAAACACATTCAAACAAAGCTAATTGAATCAAATGAAAGACAAACACATTCAAACAGAGCTAATTGAATCAAATGAAAGTCAAACACATTCAAAATGAGCTTTTTGAATCAAATGAAGGTTAAATTTAATCTACAAAGCTAATTGAATCAATTGAAAGTTAAACACATTCAAACAAAGCTATTTGAATGAAATGTAAGTTAAACACATTCAAACATAGCTTTTTGAATCAAATGAAAGTCAAATGCATTCAACAAAGCTAATTGAATCAAATTAAAGTCAAAAACATCCAAAAAACCTAATTAAATCAAATGAAAGTCAATCACATTCAGACAAAGCTATTTGAATCAAATTAAAGTCAAATGCATTCTACAAAGCTAATTAAATCAAATGAAAGTTAAAAACATTCGAACAAAGCCAATTGATTCAAATGAAAGTCAAACACATTCAAACAAACCTTATTGAATCAAATGAAAGTCAAAATCATTCGAACAGAGCTAATTAAATAAAATGAAAGTCAAACACATTCAAAAAGAGCTTTTTGAATCAAATGAAGGGCAAACGCAACCTACAAAGCTAATTGAATCAAATGAAAGTCAAACACATTGAAACAAAGCTAATTGGATAAAATTTAAGTTAAACACATTCAAATAGAGCTTTTTGAATCAAATGAAAGTCAAATGCATTCAACAAAGCTAATTGAATCAAACGAAAGTCAAAAACATCTAAAAAAATCTAATTAAATCAAATGAAAGTCAAACACATTCAGAACAAGCTATTTGAATCAACATAAAGTCAAATGCATTCTACAAAGCTAATTGAATCAAATGAAAGTCAAAAAATCTAAAAAAATCTAATTAAATCAAATGAAAGTCAAACTCAATAAAAAAAAGCTAATTAAATCAAATTAAAGTCAAACACATTCAAACGAAGCTATTTGAATTAAATGAAAGTCAAATGCAATCTACAAAGCTAATTGAATCAAATGAAATTTAAACACATTCAAACAAACCTAATAGAATCAAATGAAAGACGAACACATTCAAACAGAGCTAATTGAATCAAATGAAAGTTAAACCCATTCAAAAAGATCTTTTTGAATCAAATTAAGGTCAAATGCATTCTACAAAGCCAATTGAATAAAATGAAAGTCAAACACGTTCAAACAAAGCTAATTGAATCAAATGAAAGACAAACACATTCAAACAGAGCTAATTGAATCAAATGAAAGTCAAACACATTCAAAATGAGCTTTTTGAATCAAATGAAGGTCAACTTTAATCTACAAAGCTAATTGAATCAATTTAAAGTTAAACACATTCAAACAAAGCTATTTGAATGAAATGTAAGTCAAACACATTCAAACAGAGCTTTTTGAATTAAATGAAAGTCAAATGCATTCAACAAAGCTAATTGAATCAAATTAAAGTCAAAAACATCCAAAAACCTAATTAAATCAAATGAAAGTCAATCACATTCAGACAAAGCTATTTGAATCAAATTAAAGTCAAATGCATTCTACAAAGCTAATTAAATCAAATGAAAGTTAAAAACATTCGAACAAAGCCAATTGAATCAAATGAAAGTCAAACACATTCAAACAAACCTTATTGAATCAAATGAAAGTCAAAATCATTCAAACAGAGCTAATTAAATAAAATGAAAGTCAAACACATTCAAAAAGAGCTTTTTGAATCAAATGAAGGTCAAACGCAACCTACAAAGCTAATTGAATCAAATGAAAGTCAAACACATTTAAACAAAGCTAATTAAATCAAATTATAGTAAAACACATTCAAACAAACCTAATAGAATCAAATGAAAGTCAAACACATTCAAACAGAGCTAATTGAATCAAATGAAAGTAAAACACATTCAAACACAGCTATTTGAATCAATTGAAAGTGAAATGCTTTCAACAAAGCTAATTGAATAAAATGAAAGTAAAAAACATTCCAAAAGCCAATTGAATCAAATGAAAGTCAAACACATTCAAACAAACCTAATTGAATCAAATGAAAGTCAAACACATTCAAACAAAGCTAATTGAATAAAATGAAAGTCAAACACATTCAAACAAAGCTGATTAGATCAAATGTAAGTCAAACACATTCAAACAGAGCTTTTTGAATCAAATTAAAGTCAAATGCATTCAACGAAGCTAATTGAATCAAATGAAAGTCAAAAACATCTAAAAAAATCTAATTAAATCAAATGAAAGTCAAACACAATAAAAAAAAGCTAATTAAATCAAATGAAAGTCAAACACATTCAAACAAAGCTATTTGAATTAAATGAAAGTCAAATGCAATCTACAAAGCTAATTAAATCAAATGAAAGTTAAACGCATTCAAACAAACCTAATTGAATCAAATGAAAGACGAACACATTCAAACAGAGCTAATTGAATCAAATGAAAGTCAAATGCATTCTATAAAGCTAATTGAATCAATTGAAAGTCAAACACATTTAAACAAAGCTAATTGAATCAAATTATAGTAAAAACACATTCAAACAAACCTAATAGAATCAAATGAAAGTCAAACACATTCAAACAGAGCTAATTGAATCAAATGAAAGTCAAACACATTCAAACACGGCTATTTGAATCAATTAAAAGTCAAATGCTTTCAACAAAGCTAATTGAATCAAATGAAAGTAAAAAACATTCCAAAAAAGCCAATTGAATCAAATGAAAGTCAAACACATTCAAACAAACGTAATTGAATCAAATGAAAGTCAAACACATTCAAACAAAGCTAATTGAATCAAACGAATATCAAAAACATCTAAAAAAATCTAATTAAATCAAATGAAAGTCAAACACATTCAGACAAAGCTATTTGAATCAACTGAAAGTCAAATGCATTCTAAAAAGCTAAATGAATCAAATGAAAGTAAAAAACATCTAAAAAAATCTAATTAAATCAAATGAAAGTCAAACACAATAAAAAAAAAAAGCTAATTAAATCAAATGAAAGTCAAACACATTCAAACAAAGCTATTTGAATTAAATGAAAGTCAAATGCAATCTACAAAGCTAATTGAATCAAATGAAATTTAAACACATTCAAACAAACCTAATAGAATCAAATGAAAGACGAACACATTCAAACAGAGCTAATTGAATCAAATGAAAGTTAAACCCATTTGAAAAGATCTTTTTGAATCAAATTAAGGTCAAATGCATTCTACAAAACCAATTGAATCAAATGAAAGTCAAACACGTTCAAACAAAGCTAATTGAATCAAATGAAAGACAAACACATTCAAACAGAGCTAATTGAATCAAATGAAAGTAAAACACATTCAAAATGAGCTTTTTGAATTAAATGAAGGTCAAATTTAATCTACAAAGCTAATTGAATCAATTGAAAGTTAAACACATTCAAACAAAGCTATTTGAATGAAATGTAAGTCAAACACATTCAAACAGAGCTTTATGAATCAAATGAAAGTCAAATGCATTCAACAAAGCTAATTGAATCAAATTAAACTCAAAAACATCCAAAAAACCTAATCAAATCAAATGAAATTCAATCACATTCAGACAAAGCTATTTGAATCAAATGAAAGTCAAATGCATTCTACAAAGCTAAATAAATCAAATGAAAGTCAAAAACATTCGAACAAAGCCAATTGAATCAAATGAAAGTCAAACACATTCAAACAAACCTAGTTGAATCAAATGAAAGTCAAAATCATTCAAACAGAGCTAATTAAATAAAATGAAATTCAAACACATTCAAAAAGAGCTTTTTGAATCAAATGAAGGTCAAACGCAACCTACAAAGCTAATTGAATCAAATGAAAGTCAAACACATTGAAATAAAGCTAATTGGATAAAATTTAAGTCAAACACATTCAAATAGAGCTTTTTGAATCAAATGAAAGTCAAATGCATTCAACAAAGCTAATTGAATCAAACGAAAATCAAAAACATCTAAAAAAATCTAATTAAATCAAATGAAAGTCAAACACATTCAGACAAAGCTATTTGAATCAACTGAAAGTTGAATGCATTCTACAAAGGTAATTGAATCAAATGAAAGTCAAAAACATCTAAAAAAATCTAATTAAATCAAATGAAAGTCAAACACAATAAAAAAAAGCTAATTAAATCAAATGAAAGTCAAACACATTCAAACAAAGCTATTTGAATTAAATTAAAGTCAAATGCAATCTACAAAGCTAATTGAATCAAATAAAATTTAAACACATTCAAACAAAACTAATAGAATCAAATGAAAGACGAACACATTCAAACAGAGCTAATTGAATCAAATGAAAGTAAAACCCATTCAAAAAGATCTTTTTGAATCAAATTAAGGTCAAATGCATTCTACAAAGCCAATTGAATCAAATGAAAGTCAAACACGTTCAAACAAAGCTAATTGAATCAAATGAAAGACAAACACATTCAAACAGAGCTAATTGAATCAAATGAAAGTCAAACACATTCAAAATGAGCTTTTTGAATCAAATGAAGGTCAAATTTAATCTACAAAGCTAATTGAATCAATTGAAAGTTAAACACATTCAAACAAAGCTATTTGAATGAAATGTAAGTCAAACACATTGAAACAGAGCTTTTTGAATCAAATGAAAGTTAAATGCATTAAACAAAGCTAATTGAATCAAATTAAAGTAAAAACCATCCAAAAAACCTAATTAAATCAAATGAAAGTCAATCACATTCAGACAAAGCTATTTGAATCAAATTAAAGTCAAATGCATTCTACAAAGCTAATTAAATCAAATGAAAGTCAAACACATTCGAACAAAGCCAATTGAATCAAATGAAAGTCAAACACATTCAAACAAACCTAATTGAATCAAATGAAAGTCAAAATCATTCAAACAGAGCTAATTAAATAAAATGAAAGTCAAACACATTCAAAAAGAGCTTTTTGAAACAAATGAAGGTAAAACATAACCTACAAAGCTAATTGAATCAAATGAAAGTCAAACACATTGAAACAAAGCTAATTGGATAAAATTTAAGTCAAACACATTCAAATAGAGCTTTTTGAATCAAATGAAAGTCAAATGCATTCAACAAAGCTAATTGAATCAAACGAAAGTCAAAAACATCTAAAAAAATCTAATTAAATCAAATGAAAGTCAAACACATTTAGACAAAGCTATTTGAATCAACATAAAGTCAAATGCATTCTACAAAGCTAATTGAATCAAATGAAAGTCAAAAACATCTAAAAAAATCTAATTAAATCAAATGAAAGTCAAACACAATAAAAAAAAGCTAATTAAATCAAATGAAAGTCAAACACATTCAAACGAAGCTATTTGAATTAAATGAAAGTCAAATGTAATCTACAAAGCTAATTGAATCAAATGAAATTTAAACACATTCAAACAAAACTAATAGAATCAAATGAAAGACGAACACATTCAAATAGAGCTAATTGAATCAAATGAAAGTAAAACCCATTCAAAAAGATCTTTTTGAATCAAATTAAGGTCAAATGCATTCTACAAAGCCAATTGAATCAAATGAAAGTCAAACACGTTCAAACAAAGCTAATTGAATCAAATGAAAGACAAACACATTAAAACAGAGCTAATTGAATCAAATGAAAGTCAAACACATTCAAAATCAGCTATTTGAATCAAATGAAGGTCAAATTTAATCTACAAAGCTAGTTGAATCAAATGAAAGTTAAACTCATTCAAACAAAGCTATTTGAATGAAATGTAAGTCAAACACATTGAAACAGAGGTTTTTGAATCAAATGAAAGTTAAATGCATTCAACAAAGCTAATTGAATCAAATGAAAGTAAAAAACATCTAAAAAAATCTAATTAAATCAAATGAAAGTCAAACACATTCAGACAAAGCTGTTTGAATCAAATGAAAGTCAAACACATTCAACAAAACTATTTGAGTTAAATGAAAGTCAAATGCAATGTACAAAGCTAATTTGACCAATATGGTCCAAGTTCTAATATTTGTCAAGGTGAGGTCCAAGTTCAAAGCAATGCAAAGGAATTGTTTCTGTCCAAATCATTCCTCAATCCTTTGCACGGTTTTGGTTCGAATGTTTTTACAAGGGGTTGCACTTCACTTAGTGTAATTAACCTTGTAGAAGGTATCTAGAAAGTGACGGTTTTCCAAGCTCCAAATACATGTTTAAAGGCGTCGGTTACAAGCTGAATTGGAGGCAGTTTGGGCGTGTTTCATGCTAGCCGTTTGTAGGTTACTTGGACTGATTGAAGAGGAGTGATTCATGGCACTTGTTGGGCGTGAATTGTGGAGTTTTGTTGGCTGAACATTGCACCTCATTATTTGGGGGTTATGAAGAATAAAGAGGCGTGAATCAAGGCATTAAAATGGGAGTTACAAAAGCTTGAAGGGCGGCTGTTTTGAGCGTGTGTTTGTGATGCTCTTTGGATGCTATTTTGGCTGGTCATCTTCCCTTGTTTCAAGCCTAGTCTTTAGGTCTTTTAATTAGTTTAATCATGTTTGTAATAGGGTTAAGTGGGACGTGTATTCTCCACTCATTCCCTTAGTTAATTTCCTTTTGTCTATTTCATTTTGTTAATTAAAGTAGGCAAGTGAAAAGGTTGTATTGATGCTATAAATAGCATACTTTGAATGAATGAAAATAATCCAAGATTATTTGCCTAAAACGTGTGTTTTGTTAATTGAAGTGACTTGAGTTTAGTTCACTTTGTTTTCCAAATTTGAGTATCCGAATTTGAAGAGTGTTAGTTTTGGTGAGAGTTCCCAAGATTAGGACTTATAGTTTATGATTTGGTGAGAGTTCCCTCATCTAGACTATCCCAAGCAAACGAGTGAGAGTTCCTCTTTGCTATATCCTTAGCTTAGGGTGAGAGTTCCCTTAACTAAACTGATCACTTGATAATTGAATCTTGAAATCCTTTGAATCTTTTAACTTATCATTTTTGTAACAAGGTTTCTCATCTTGTTTACACATCATTTGGCGCGTCAGGTAGGGGGAAATTTTCTTAAATTTTCCAGAGGGGTCGAATACCTACATACCATGGGAGAAAATCAAGATTTGAGGACAGCTTTGGAAGCTCTTAATCGATCCATTGCTAGTCAGGAAAGGCTGGCCGAAACCAATGCCAATCTACAAGGGAACCTTGCTGCCTTGATGGCAAGGCTCATGAACGAGCAAGATAGGAGAGATCAAGGTGAAGACCCTCCACCTAGGAGGGAGGATAGGAGTCTCAAAGTGGACGTTCCTGCCTTTGATGGGACACTTGATCCGGAGAAGTACTTGGAGTGGGAGAAATCCTTGGAAAGGTACTTTGAGTACAAGGACATCCATGAGACGGTTCAACAGTACAAGATAGCCAAAGTCAAACTGAAGGGCTATGGTGACAGTTGGTTGCAAGGAGAACAAAGGGGGCGTACCCTTAGGGGTAAGGCTCACATTTCCACTTGGGAAAAGCTGAAGAAAAGAATGAGAGATCGTTTCATCCCTCACAATTACAAGCAAAATCAGTATGTGAAATGGAGTACTCTCCAACAAAATGGTGATTCGGTGGAAGACTATATCAAAGAATTTGATAGGCTTGCCATTGTATGTGAGGTGACTGAAAATGAAGAGCTGAAGTTGGGACGTTTTGTAGCTGGGTTGGAACAAGAGTTACAAGACAAACTTGACGGTTACACTAACCTCACGTTTGTGGAAGCTTGCAAACTTGTGACAAAGTTTGATGCTAAAAGGAAAAGGAAGAAAACGCCTACTACTACTCCAGTGGTACGTAAACCACCCTTCACCTCGAAGGAGGGTTCTTCTTTTAACAAGCCTAATGAGCCACCTAAGAGGAACACGAAAGACTTCAAACTTAGTGACATTGTATGTTACAAGTGTGGAGGTAGAGGACATTATAAAAAAGATTGTCCTAATTCAAGAGCCTTAACCATGCAAGAGGTTAAACTCATAGCCACCCAAAGCATCAATTGGGAGGAATTTGAGTCTGAAGAAGAGAAGGAGGTGACCCCGCATGAAAAGGATGAGGAGGAGGACCAATGCTATCCTGAAATGGAGGACAAAACAAACTTGGTGGTTAGGAGAGCTTTGCAAGCTCGTGTGGAGGAACCTTTGGCGCCACAAAGACAACACATTTTCATCACCAAATGTAAAGTTGGTGACGAGGTATGTGATTTAATTATTGATGGGGGCAGTGAGGCTAATACTGTGTCGAAAACCTTAGTATCTAAACTAGGTCTTACCACCACTAATCATCCACATCCTTACAAATTGAGTTGGTTAGATTCTAATGCTAGCACTGGGGTTAGAAAGCAATGTATGGTGAATTTTTCGATTGGTTCATATCATGATAGTCAATTGTGTGATGTTGTTTTAATGGATGCTTGTCATATTCTTCTTGGTAGACCGTGGCAATCTGATAAAAAATCTATCCATGATGGGTACCATAACACCTACACTATCACTCACCAAGGGAAACAAAAGAAGTTGCACCCTTTACCACCCCCACGGTTTTCACAACCACAAAAGTCACAAATTTCTTTATTATCTTGTAAAGAGTTTGAGAGGGAGTTTGAGGGTGAGGAAGAGATATTCATGTTGTACTCTAAAGAAATCCATGAAAAATTTGTGAGTCAAAATCCTAAACTTGCAAAACTGATTAAAGAGTTTGAGGATGTTTTTCCTGATGAGTTACCTAAGGGATTACCACCCTTGAGAGGAATTGAGCATCAAATTGATCTCATTCCAGGCGCACCTCTACCAAATAAACCTGCCTATAGATGTAACCCTTTTGAAACTAAGGAGTTGCAAAGACAAATCGAAGAATTGATGGGTATGGGCTATGTGCGTGAATCTATGAGTCCATGTGCAGTTCCTGCTTTGTTGGTTCCTAAAAAGGATGGTACTTGGCGTATGTGCATTGATAGTAGAGCTGTTAACAATATTACTATCAAGTACAGGTTTCCAATTCCCAGACTGGATGATATGTTGGACGAATTGAGTGGTTCAAATGTATTCTCAAAAGTTGATTTGAGAAGTGGTTACCATCAAATTCGTATGAGGGAAGGTGATGAATGGAAGACTGCGTTCAAGACAAAGCATGGGTTGTATGAATGGCTTGTAATGCCATTTGGATTGACCAATGCACCTAGCACGTTCATGAGATTAATGAACGAGGTGTTGAGGCCATTTCTTGGCAAGTTCGTGGTGGTGTACCTTGATGATATCCTTATTTACTCTAAAAATGAGGATGAACATTTAGATCATTTGTTTCAAGTTTTTTCTGTTTTAAGAACGCAAAAATTGTATGGAAAACTTGAAAAATGTGATTTTATGTTATATGAGGTCACTTTTCTTGGCTACATAGTTTCAGGTGATGGCGTGAAGGTGGATCCTTGCAAGGTTGAAGCAATTCAATCATGGCCTAGTCCGAAAACACTCACGGAGGTCCGTTCTTTCCATGGCCTAGCTTCTTTCTATAGAAGATTTATCAAGAATTTTAGCACACTCATGGCTCCTATAACTGAGTGTACTAAAAAGGGGACGTTTGAATGGACTACACAAGCTCAAAAGGCCTTTGAGGAAGTCAAGGAGAAAATGTGCAACACTCCTATTCTTGCACTCCCTGATTTTTCCAAACCATTTGAAGTTGAGTGTGACGCAAGTGGGAAGGGGATTGGAGCAGTTTTGATTCAAGAAGGGCGTCCAATTGCTTATTTCAGTGAAAAATTGAGTCAAGGCAAGTTGAATTATTCCACCTATGATAAAGAGTTCTATGCTATGGTACGAGCTCTAGATCATTGGTCACACTACTTGAGACCACAACCGTTCATATTACATTCGGACCATGAATCTTTAAGGTTCATCCATGGTCAAAAGAAGTTGAATTCAAGACATGCTAAATGGGTTGAATTCTTGCAAACCTTTAACTTTTCCTCTAAATACAAGAGTGGAAAGGCTAATGTTGTTGCGGATGCCTTATCTAGGAGACACAATTTGCTTGGAGTTGTCGAAGCAAAGGTTCTTGGGTTTGATTTGATCAAAGCATACTACAAGGAGGATGGCGATTTCAATGAAATAATACAGAAATGTGTCCATGGAGTATATGACTTATTTTCCTTACATGATGGCTTTCTTTTTAAGGGAAATCGGTTATGCATTCCTAAGTGTCCTATTAGAAGCTTGTTGATTCATGAGGCTCATGGAGGAGGTCTAGCTGGTCACGTGGGAATTCAAAAAACAATGGAGCTTCTTCAAGCTCACTTTTATTGGCCGAAAATGTTAGCCACGGTTCATCATGTGGTTAGTCGTTGTTCTACTTGTCAAAGGGCCAAGATGGTGTTTCACAAAGGTCTCTACAAGCCTTTGCCAGTTCCGGAAAGACCTTGGGAGGATGTGAGCATGGATTTCATTGTGGCTTTACCTAGAACTCAAAGGGGTAAAGACTCAATCATGGTGGTTGTTGATCGGTTTTCAAAAATGGCTCATTTCATTCCTTGTCACAAAACCGAAGATGCTATGAAAGTGGCTAAGTTATACTTTGAAGAAGTGGTTCGTTTTCATGGGGTGCCACGCACCATTGTGTCCGATCGTGATACAAAATTTCTTAGTCATTTTTGGAAATCAATATGGCGCCTAATGGGAACAAAGCTGCTGTTTTCTACTTCACACCATCCACAAACCGATGGGCAAACTGAAGTGGTGAATAGAATTCTGGGTTCGTTGCTTAGGACCTTGGTTAGTAAGAGTGCTAAGGATTGGGATGTCAAGCTAGCTCATGCCGAGTTTGCTTACAATCGGACTCCTAGTACTACTACAAAGTACTCTCCTTTTGAAGTGGTCTATGGTGTCAATCCTTATGTTCCTATTGATCTCATAGCTTTGCCACAAGACAAGTTCGTTCATGGTGGAGCTAAGGAACAAGCCGAGTTCATGTTGAAGGTCCACAAGGAAGTTAGGAAGAACATTGAGAAAGCAAATGAAGTCTACAAGAAACAAGCCAACAAGAGGGTGAAAAACGTGAAGCAATTTGAAGTTGGTGACTTAGTGTGGATTTACTTGAGGAAAGAGAGGTTTCCTAGCAAAAGAAAGAACAAACTTATGCCAAGAGCCGAAGGACCATTTGAAATCGTGGGAAAGATCAATGACAATGCATACAAGGTTGATTTGGGGGGCCAATTTGGTGTCTCAAGCACATTCAACGTTGGGGACCTTGCTCCATACTTTGATGATGACGAATTGAGGGCAATTCCTTTTGAAGAAGAGGAGGATGACCAATATGGTCCAAGTTCTAATATTTGTCAAGGTGAGGTCCAAGTTCAAAGCAATGCAAAGGAATTGTTTCTGTCCAAATCATTCCTCAATCCTTTGCACGGTTTTGGTTCGAATGTTTTTACAAGGGGTTGCACTTCACTTAGTGTAATTAACCTTGTAGAAGGTATCTAGCAAGTGACGGTTTTCCAAGCTCCAAATACATGTTTAAAGGCGTCGGTTACAAGCTGAATTGGAGGCAGTTTGGGCGTGTTTCATGCTAGCCGTTTGTAGGTTACTTGGACTGATTGAAGAGGAGTGATTCATGGCACTTGTTGGGCGTGAATTGTGGAGTTTTGTTGGCTGAACATTGCACCTCATTATTTGGGGGTTATGAAGAATAAAGAGGCGTGAATCAAGGCATTAAAATGGGAGTTACAAAAGCTTGAAGGGCGGCTGTTTTGAGCGTGTGTTTGTGATGCTCTTTGGATGCTATTTTGGCTGGTCATCTTCCCTTGTTTCAAGCCTAGTCTTTAGGTCTTTTAATTAGTTTAATCATGTTTGTAATAGGGTTAAGTGGGACGTGTATTCTCCACTCATTCCCTTAGTTAATTTCCTTTTGTCTATTTCATTTTGTTAATTAAAGTAGGCAAGTGAAAAGGTTGTATTGATGCTATAAATAGCATACTTTGAATGAATGAAAATAATCCAAGATTATTTGCCTAAAACGTGTGTTTTGTTAATTGAAGTGACTTGAGTTTAGTTCACTTTGTTTTCCAAATTTGAGTATCCGAATTTGAAGAGTGTTAGTTTTGGTGAGAGTTCCCAAGATTAGGACTTATAGTTTATGATTTGGTGAGAGTTCCCTCATCTAGACTATCCCAAGCAAACGAGTGAGAGTTCCTCTTTGCTATATCCTTAGCTTAGGGTGAGAGTTCCCCTAACTAAACTGATCACTTGATAATTGAATCTTGAAATCCTTTGAATCTTTTAACTTATCATTTTTGTAACAAGGTTTCTCATCTTGTTTACACATCATAATTGAATCAAATGAAAGTTAAACACATTCAAACAAACCTAACAGAATCAAATGTAAGTTAAATACATTCAAACAGAGCTTTTTGAATCAAATGAAAGTCAAAAACATCTAAAAAAATCTAATTAAATCAAATGAAAGTCAAACACATTCAGACAAAGCTATTTGAATAAACATAAAGTCAAATGCATTCTACAAAGCTAATTGAATCAAATGAAAGAAAAAAACATCTAAAAAAATCTAATTAAATAAAATGAAAGTCAAACACAATAAAAAAAAGCTAATTAAATCAAATGAAAGTCAAACACATTCAAACGAAGCTATTTGAATTAAATGAAAGTCAAATGCAATCTACAAAGCTAATTGAATCAAATGAAAGTCAAAAACATCTAAAAAAATCTAATTAAATCAAATGAAAGTCAAACACAATAAAAAAAAGCTAATTAAATCAAATGAAAGTCAAACACATTCAAACAAAGCTATTTGAATTAAGTGAAAGTCAAAAGCAATCTACAAAGCTAATTGAATCAAATGAAATTTAAACACATTCAAACAAACCTAATAGAATCAAATGAAAGACGAACACATTCAAACAGAGCTAATTGAATCAAATGAAAGTTAAACCCATTCAAAAAGATCTTTTTGAATCAAATTAAGGTCAAATGTATTCTACAAAGCCAATTGAATCAAATGAAAGTCAAACACGTTCAAACAAAGCTAATTGAAATAAATGAAAAACAAACACATTCAAACAGAGCTAATTGAATCAAATGAAAGTCAAACACATTCAAAATGAGCTTTTTGAATCAAATGAAGGTCAACTTTAATTTACAAAGCTAATTGAATCAATTTAAAGTTAAACACATTCAAACAAAGCTATTTGAATGAAATGTAAGTCAAACACATTCAAACTGAGCTTTTTGAATTAAATGAAAGTCAAATGCATTCAACAAAGCTAATTGAATCAAATTAAAGTCAAAAACATCCAAAAATCTAATTAAATCAAATGAAAGTCAATCACATTCAGACAAAGCTATTTGAATCAAATTAAAGTCAAATGTATTTTACAAAGCTAATTAAATCAAATGAAAGTTAAAAACATTCGAACAAAGCCAATTGAATCAAATGAAAGTCAAACACATTCAAACAAACCTAATTGAATCAAATGAAAGTCAAAATCATTCAAACAGAGCTAATTAAATAAAATGAAAGTCAAACACATTCAAAAAGAGCTTTTTGAATCAAATGAAGGTCAAACGCAACCTACAAAGCTAATTGAATCAAATGAAAGTCAAACACATTTAAACAAAGCTAATTGAATCAAATTATAGTAAAACACATTCAAACAGAGCTAATTGAATCAAATGAAAGTCAAACACATTCAAACAGAGCTAATTGAATCAGATGAAAGTAAAACACATTCAAACACAGCTATTTGAATCAATTGAAAGTCAAATGCTTTCAACAAAGCTAATTGAATCAAATGAAAGTAAAAAATATTCCAAAAAAGCCAATTGGATCAAATGAAAGTCAAACACATTCAAACAAACCTAATTGAGTCAAATGAAAGTCGAACACATTCAAACAAAGCTAATTGAATCAAATGAAAGTCAAACACATTCAAACAAAGCTGATTAGATCAAATGTAAGTCAAACACATTCAAACAGAGCTTTTTGAATCAAATTAATTCAAATGCATTCAACAAAGCTAATTGAATCAAATGAAAGTCAAAAGCATCTAAAAAAATCTAATTAAATCAAATGAAAGTCAAACACAATAAAAAAAAGCTAATTAAATCAAATGAAAGTCAAACACATTCAAACAAAGCTATTTGAATTAAATGAAAGTCAAATGCAATCTACAAAGCTAATTGAATCAAATGAAAGTTAAACGCATTCAAACAAACCTAATTGAATCAAATGAAAGACGAACACATTCAAACAGAGCTAATTGAATCAAATGAAAGACGAACACATTCAAACAGAGCTAATTGAATCAAATGAAAGTCAAACACATTTAAACAAAGCTAATTGAATCAAATTATAGTAAATCACATTCAAACAAACCTAATAGAATCAAATCAAAGTCAAACACATTCAAACAGAGCTAATTGAATCAAATGAAAGTCAAACACATTCAAACACAGCTATTTGAATCAATTGAAAGTCAAATGCTTTCTACAAAGCTAATTGAATCAAATGAAAGTAAAAAACATTCCAAAAAAGCCAATTGAATCAAATGAAAGTCAAACACATTCAAACAAACGTAATTGAATCAAATGAAAGTCAAACACATTCAAACAAAGCTAATTGAATCAAACGAATGTCAAAAACATCTAAAAAAATCTAATTAAATCAAATGAAAGTCAAACACATTCAGACAAAGCTATTTGTATCAACTGAAAGTCAAATGCATTCTAAAAAGCTAAATGAATCAAATGAAAGTAAAAAACATCTAAAAAATCTAATTAAATCAAATGAAAGTCAAACACAATAAAAAAAAAGCTAATTAAATCAAATGAAAGTCAAACACATTCAAACAAAGCTATTTGAATTAAATGAAAGTCAAATGCAATCTACAAAGCTAATTGAATCAAATGAAATTTAAACACATTCAAACAAACCTAATAGAATCAAATGAAAGACGAACACATTCAAACAGAGCTAATTGAATCAAATGAAAGTTAAACCCATTCGAAAAGATCTTTTTGAATCAAATTAAGGTCAAATGCATTCTACAAAGCCAATTGAATCAAATGAAAGTCAAACACGTTCAAACAAAGCTAATTGAATCAAATGAAAGACAAACACATTCAAACAGAGCTAATTGAATCAAATGAAAGTCAAACACATTCAAAATGAGCTTTTTGAATCAAATGAAGGTCAAATTTAATCTACAAAGCTAATTGAATCAATTGAAAGTTAAACACATTCAAACAAAGCTATTTGAATGAAATGTAAGTCAAACACATTCAAACAGAGCTTTATGAATCAAATGAAAGTCAAATGCATTCAACAAAGCTAATTAAATCAAATTAAAGTAAAAAAACATCCAAAAAACCTAATTAAATCAAATGAAAGTCAATCACATTCAGACAAAGCTATTTGAATCAAATTAAAGTCAAATGCATTCTACAAAGCTAATTAAATCAAATGAAAGTTAAAAACATTCGAACAAAGCCAATTGAATCAAATGAAAGTCAAACACATTCAAACAAACCTAATTGAATCAAATGAAAGTCAAAATCATTCAAACAGAGCTAATTAAATAAAATGAAAGTCAAACACATTCAAAAAGAGCTTTTTGAATCAAATGAAGGTCAAACATAACCTACAAAGCTAATTGAATCAAATGAAAGTCAAACACATTGAAACAAAGCTAATTGGATAAAATTTAAGTCAAACACATTCAAATAGAGCTTTTTGAATCAAATGAAAGTCAAATGCATTTAACAAAGCTAATTGAATCAAACGAAAATAAAAACATCTAAAAAAAATCTAATTAAATCAAATGAAAGTCAAACACATTCAGACAAAGCTATTTGAATCAACTGAAAGTCGAATGCATTCTACAAAGGTAATTGAATCAAATGAAAGTCAAAAACATCTAAAAAAATCTAATTAAATCAAATGAAAGTCAAACACAATAAAAAAAAGCTAATTAAATCAAATGAAAGTCAAACACATTCAAACAAAGCTATTTGAATTAAATGAAAGTCAAATGCAATCTACAAAGCTAATTGAATCAAATGAAATTTAAACACATTCAAACAAAACTAATAGAATAAAATGAAAGACGAACACATTCAAACAGAGCTAATTGAATCAAATGAAAGTAAAACCCATTCAAAAAGATCTTTTTGAATCAAATTAAGGTCAAATGCATTCTACAAAGCCAATTAAATCAAATGAAAGTCAAACACGTTCAAACAAAGCTAATTGAATCAAATGAAAGACAAACACATTCAAACATAGCTAATTGAATCAAATGAAAGTCAAACACATTCAAAATGAGCTTTTTGAATCAAATGAAGGTCAAATTTAATCTACAAAGCTAATTGAATCAATTGAAGGTTAAACACATTCAAACAAAGCTATTTGAATGAAATGTAAGTCAAACACATTCAAACAGAGCTTTATGAATCAAATGAAAGTCAAATGCATTCAACAAAGCTAATTGAATCAAATTAAAGTCAAAAACATCTAAAAAACCTAATTAAATCAAATGAAATTCAATCACATTCAGACAAAGCTATTTGAATCAAATTAAAGTCAAATGCATTCTACAAAGCTAATTAAATCAAATGAAAGTCAAAAACATTCGAACAAAGCCAATTGAATCAAATGAAAGTCAAACACATTCAAACAAACCTAGTTGAATCAAATGAAAGTCAAAATCATTCAAACAGAGCTAATTAAATAAAATGAAAGTCAAACACATTCAAAAAGAGCTTTTTGAATCAAATGAAGGTCAAACGCAACCTACAAAGCTAATTGAATCAAATGAAAGTCAAACACATTGAAACAAAGCTAATTGGATAAAATTTAAGTCAAACACATTCAAATAGAGCTTTTTGAATCAAATGAAAGTCAAATGCATTTAACAAAGCTAATTGAATCAAACGAAAATAAAAAACATCTAAAAAAATCTAATTAAATCAAATGAAAGTCAAACACATTCAGACAAAGCTATTTGAATCAACTGAAAGTCGAATGCATTCTACAAAGGTAATTGAATCAAATGAAAGTCAAAAACATCTAAAAAAATCTAATTAAATAAAATGAAAGTCAAACACAATAAAAAAAAGCTAATTAAATCAAATGAAAGTCAAACACATTCAAACAAAGCTATTTGAATTAAATGAAAGTCAAATGCAATCTACAAAGCTAATTGAATCAAATGAAATTTAAACACATTCAAACAAAACTAATAGAATCAAATGAAAGACGAACACATTCAAACAGAGCTAATTGAATCAAATGAAAGTAAAACCCATTCAAAAAGATCTTTTTGAATCAAATTACGGTCAAATGCGTTCTACAAAGCCAATTGAATCAAATGAAAGTCAAACACGTTCAAACAAAGCTAATTGAATCAAATGAAAGACAAACACATTCAAACAGAGCTAATTGAATCAAATGAAAGTCAAACACATTCAAAATGAGCTTTTTGAATCAAATGAAGGTCAAATTTAATCTACAAAGGTAATTGAATCAATTGAAAGTTAAACACATTCAAACAAAGCTATTTGAATGAAATGTAAGTCAAACACATTGAAACAGAGCTTTTTGAATCAAATGAAAGTTAAATGCATTCAACAAAGCTAGTTGAATCAAATTAAAGTAAAAAACATCCAAAAAACCTAATTAAATCAAATGAAAGTCAATCACATTCAGACAAAGCTATTTGAATCAAATTAAAGTCAAATGCATTCTACAAAGCTAATTAAATCAAATGAAAGTTAAAAACATTCGAACAAAGCCAATTGAATCAAATGAAAGTCAAACACATTCAAACAAACCTAATTGAATCAAATGAAAGTCAAAATCATTCAAACAGAGCTAATTAAATAAAATGAAAGTCAAACACATTCAAAAAGAGCTTTTTGAATCAAATGAAGGTCAAACATAACCTACAAAGCTAATTGAATCAAATGAAAGTCAAACACATTGAAACAAAGCTAATTGGATAAAATTTAAGTCAAACACATTCAAATAGAGCTTTTTGAATCAAATGAAAGTCAAATGCATTCAACAAAGCTAATTGAATCAAACGAAAATCAAAAACATCTAAAAAAATCTAATTAAATCAAATGAAAGTCAAACACATTCAGACAAAGCTATTTGAATCAACTGAAAGTCGAATGCATTCTACAAAGGTAATTGAATCAAATGAAAGTCAAAAACATCTAAAAAAATCTAATTAAATAAAATGAAAGTCAAACACAATAAAAAAAAGCTAATTAAATCAAATGAAAGTCAAACACATTCAAACAAAGCTATTTGAATTAAATGAAAGTCAAATGCAATCTACAAAGCTAATTGAATCAAATGAAATTTAAACACATTCAAACAAAACTAATAGAATCAAATGAAAGACGAACACATTCAAACAGAGCTAATTGAATCAAATGAAAGTAAAACCCATTCAAAAAGATCTTTTTGAATCAAATTAAGGTCAAATGCGTTCTACAAAGCCAATTGAATCAAATGAAAGTCAAACACGTTCAAACAAAGCTAATTGAATCAAATGAAAGACAAACACATTCAAACAGAGCTAATTGAATCAAATGAAAGTAAAAAACATCTAAAAAAATCTAATTAAATCAAATGAAAGTCAAACACATTCAGACAAAGCTATTTGAATCAAATGAAAGTCAAATGCATTCTACAAATCTAATTGAATCAAATGAAAGTCAAACACATTTAAACAAAGCTAATTGAATCAAATGAAAGTCAAACACATTCAAACAAAGCTGATTAAATCAAATGTAAGTCAACACATTCAAACAGAGCTTTTTGAATAAAATTAAAGTCAAATGCATTCAACAAAGCTAATTGGATCAAACGAAAGTCAAAAACTTCTAAAAAAATCTAATTAAATCAAATGAAAGTCAAACACATTCAGACAAAGCTATTTGAATCAAATGAAATTCAAATGCATTCTACAAATCTAATTGAATCAAATGACAGTAAAAACATCTAAAAAATTCAAATTAAATCAATAAAAGGTCAAACACATTCAAACAAAACTATTTGAATCAAATGAAAGTCAAAAGCATTCTATAAAGCTAATTAAATCAAATGAAAGTTAAATGCATTCAACAAAGCTAATTGAATCAAACGAAAGTCAAAAACATCTAAAAAATTCAAATTAAATCAATAAAAGGTCAAACACATTCAAACAAAACTATTTGAATCAAATGAAAGTCAAAAGCATTCTATAAAGCTAATTAAATCAAATGAAAGTCAAATGCATTCAACAAAGCTAATTGAATCAAACGAAAGTCAAAAACAACTAAAAAAATCTAATTAAATCAAATGAAAGTCAAACACATTCAGACAAAGCTATTTGAATCAACATAAAGTCAAATCCATTCTACAAAGCTAATTGAATCAAATGAAAGTCAAAAACATCTAAAAAAATCTAATTAAATCAAATGAAAGTCAAACACAATAAAAAAAAAGCTAATTAAATTAAATGAAAGTCAAACACATTCAAACGAAGCTATTTGAATTAAATGAAAGTCAAATGCAATCTACAAAGCTAATTGAATCAAATGAAATTTAAACACATTCAAACAAAACTAATAGAATCAAATGAAAGACGAACACATTCAAACAGAGCTAATTGAATCAAATGAAAGTAAAACCCATTCAAAAAGATCTTTTTGAATCAAATTAAGGTCAAATGCGTTCTACAAAGCCAATTGAATCAAATGAAAGTCAAACACGTTCAAACAAAGCTAATTGAATCAAATGAAAGACAAACACATTCAAACAGAGCTAATTGAATCAAATGAAAGTCAAACACATTCAAAATGAGCTTTTTGAATCAAATGAAGGTCAAATTTAATCTACAAAGCTAATTGAATCAATTGAAAGTTAAACACATTCAAACAAAGCTATTTGAATGAAATGTAAGTCAAACACATTGAAACAGAGCTTTTTGAATCAAATGAAAGTTAAATGCATTCAACAAAGCTAATTGAATCAAATGAAAGTCAAAAAATCCAAAAAACCTAATTAAATCAAATGAAAGTCAATCACATTCAGACAAAGCTATTTGAATCAAATTAAAGTCAAATGCATTCTACAAAGCTAATTAAATCAAATGAAAGTCAAAAACATTCGAACAAAGCCAATTGAATCAAATGAAAGTAAAACACATTCAAACAAACCTAATTGAATCAAATGAAAGTCAAAATCATTCAAACAGAGCTAATTAAATAAAATGAAAGTCAAACACATTTAAAAAGAGCTTTTTTGAATCAAATGAAGGTCAAACACAACCTACAAAGCTAATTGAATCAAATGAAAGTCAAACACATTGAAACAAAGCTAATTGGATAAAATTTAAGTCAAACACATTCAAATAGAGCTTTTTGAATCAAATGAAAGTCAAATGCATTCAACAAAGCTAATTGAATCCAACGAAAGTCAAAAACATCTAAAAAAATCTAATTAAATCAAATGAAAGTGAAACACATTCAGAGAAAGCTATTTGAATCAACTGAAAGTCAAATGCATTCTACAAAGCTAAATTGAATCAAATGAAAGTCAAAAACATCTAAAAAATTCTAATTAAATCAAATGAAAGTCAAACACAATAAAAAAAAGCTAATTAAATCAAATGAAAGTCAAACACATTCAAACAAAGCTATTTAAATTAAATGAAAGTCAAATGCAATCTACAAAGCAAAATTGAATCAAATGAAATTTAAACACATTCAAACAAACCTAATAGAATCAAATAAAAGACGAACACAATCACACAGAGCTAATTGAATCAAATGAAAGTCAAACCCATTCAAAAAGATCTTTTTGAATCAAATAAAGGTCAAATGCATTCTACAAAGCCAATTGAATCAAATGAAAGTCAAACACATTCAAACAAAGCTAATTGAATCAAATGAAAGACAAACACATTCAAACAGAGCTAATTGAATCAAATGAAAGTCAAACACATTCAAAATGAGCTTTTTGAATCAAATGAAGGTCAAATTTAATCTACAAAGCTAATTGAATCAATTGAAAGTTAAACACATTCAAACAAAGCTATTTGAATGAAATGTAAGTCAAACACATTCAAACAGAGTTTTGAATCAAATGAAAGTCAAATGCATTCAACAAAGCTAATTGAATCAAATTTAAAGTCAAAAACATCCAAAAACCTAATTAAATCAAATGAAAGTCAATCACATTCAGACAAACCTATTTGAATCAAATGAAAGTCAAATGCATTCTACAAAGCTAATTAAATCAAATGAAAGTCAAAAAAACATTCGAACAAAGCCAATTGAATCAAATGAAAGTCAACACATTCAAACAAACCAATTGAATCAAATGAAAGTCAAAATCATTCAAACAGAGCTAATTAAATAAAATGAAAGTCAAACACATTAAAAAGAGCTTTTTGAATCAAATGAAGGTCAAACGCAACCTACAAAGCTAATTGAATCAAATGAAAGTCAAACACATTGAAACAAAGCTAATTGGATAAAATTAAGTCAAACACATTCAAATAGAGCTTTTTGAATCAAATGAAAGTCAAATGCATTCAACAAAGCTAATTGAATCAAACGAAAGTCAAAAACATCTAAAAAAATCTAATTAAATCAAATGAAAGTCAAACACATTCAGACAAAGCTATTTGAATCAACATAAAGTCAAATGCATTCTACAAAGCTAATTGAATCAAATGAAAGTCAAAAACATCTAAAAAAATCTAATTAAATCAAATGAAAGTCAAAAACAATAAAAAAAAGCTAATTAAATCAAATGAAAGTCAAACACATTCAAACAAAGCTATTTGAATTAAATGAAAGTCAAATGCAATCTACAAAGCTAATTGAATCAAATGAAATTTAAACACATTCAAACAAAACTAATAGAATCAAATGAAAGACGAACACATTCAAACAGAGCTAATTGAATCAAATGAAAGTAAAACCCATTCAAAAAGATCTTTTTGAATCAAATTAAGGTCAAATGCATTCTACAAAGCCAATTGAATCAAATGAAAGTCAAACACGTTCAAACAAAGCTAATTGAATCAAATGAAAGACAAACACATTCAAACAGAGCTAATTGAATCAAATGAAAGTCAAACACATTCAAAATGAGCTTTTTGAATCAAATGAAGGTCAAATTTAATCTACAAAGCTAATTGAATCAATTGAAAGTTAAACACATTCAAACAAAGCTATTTGAATGAAATGTAAGTCAAACACATTCAAACAGAGCTTTTTGAATCAAATGAAAGTCAAATGCATTCAACAAAGCTAATTGAATCAAATTAAAGTCAAAAACATCCACAAAACCTAATTAAATCAAATGAAAGTCAATCACATTCACACAAAGCTATTTGAATCAAAAAAGTCAAATGCATTCTACAAAGCTAATTAAATCAAATGAAAGTCAAAAACATTCGAACAAAGCCAATTGAATCAAATGAAAGTCAAACACATTCGAACAAAACCTAATTGAATCAAATGAAAGTCAAAATCATTTAAACAGAGCTAATTAAATAAAATGAAAGTAAACACATTTGAAAAGAGCTTTTTGAATCAAATGAAGGTCAAACGCAACCTACAAAGCTAATTGAATCAAATGAAAGTCAAACACATTGAAACAAAGCTAATTGGATAAAATTTAAGTCAAACACATTCAAATAGAGCTTTTTGAATCAAATGAAAGTCAAAATGCATTCAACAAAGCTAATTGAATCAAACGAAAGTCAAAAACATCTAAAAAAATCTAATTAAATCAAATGAAAGTCAAACACATTCAGACGAAAGCTATTTGAATCAACTGAAAGTCAAATGAATTCTAAAAAGCTAATTGAATCAAATGAAAGTAAAAAAATCTAAAAAAATCTAAATAAATCAAATGAAAGTCAAACACAATAAAAAAAAGCTAATTAAATCAAATGAAAGTCAAACACATTCAAACAAAGCTATTTGAAATGAATGAAAGTCAAATGCAATCTACAAAGCTAATTGAATCAAATGAAATTTAAACACATTCAAACAAACCTAATAGAATCAAATGAAAGGCGAACACATTCAAACAGAGCTAATTGAATCAAATGAAAGTCAAACCCATTCAAAAAGATCTTTTTGAATCAAATTAAGGTCAAATGGATTCTACAAAGCCAATTGAATCAAATGAAAGTCAAACACATTCAAACAAAGCTAATTGAATCAAATGAAAGACAAACACATTCAAACAGAGCTAATTGAATCAAATGAAAGTCAAACACATTCAAAATGAGCTTTTTGAATAAAATAAAGGTCAAATTTAATCTACAAAGCTAATTGAATCAAATGAAAGTCAAACACATTCAAACAAAGCTATTTGAATGAAATGTAAGTCAAACACATTCAAACAGAACTTTTTGAATCAAATGAAAGTCAAATGCATTCAACAAAGCTAATTGAATCAAATTAAAGTCAAAAACATCCAACAAAACCTAATTAAATCAAATGAAAGTCAATCACATTCAGACAAAGCTATTTGAAACAAAAGAAAGTAAAATGCATTCTACAAAGCTAATTAAATCAATTGAAAGTTAAAAACATTCGAACAAAGCCAATTGAATCAAATGAAAGTCAAACACATTCAAACAAACCTAATTGAATCAAATGAAAGTCAAAATCATTCAAACAGAGCTAATTAATAAAATGAAAGTCAAACACATTTAAAAAGAGCTTTTTTGAATCAAATGAAGGTCAAACGCAACCTACAAAGCTAATTGAATCAAATGAAAGTCAAACACATTCAAACAAAGCTAATTGAATGAAATTAAAGTCAAACACATTCAAACAGAGCTTTTTGAATCAAATGAAAGTCAAATGCATTCAACAAAGCTAATTGAATAAAATTAAAGTAAAAAACATCCAAAAAAACCTAATTAAATCAAATGAAAGTCAATCACATTCAGACAAAGCTATTTGAATCAAATGAAAGTCAAATGCATTCTACAAAGCTTATTAAATCAAATGAAAGTCAAAAACATTCGAACAAAGCCAATTGAATCAAATGAAAGTCAAACACATTCAAACAAACCTAATTGAATCAAATGAAAGTCAAAATCATTCAAACAGAGCTAATTAATTAAAATGAAAGTCAAACACATTTAAAAAGAGCTTTTTGAATCAAATGAAGGTCAAACCAACCTACAAAGCTAATTGAATCAAATGAAAGTCAAACACATTCAAACAAAGCTAATTGGATAAAATTTAAGTCAAACACATTCAAATAGAGCTTTTTGAATCAAATGAAAGTCAAATGCATTCAACAAATGCTAATTGAATCAAACGAAAGTAAAAAACATCTAAAAAAATCTAATTAAATCAAATGAAAGTCAAACACATTCAGACAAAGCTATTTGAATCAACTGAAAGTCAAATGCATTCTACAAAGCTAAATGAATCAAATGAAAGTCAAAAACATCTAAAAAAATCTAATTAAATCAAATGAAAGTCAAACACAATAAAAAAAGCTAATTAAATCAAATGAAAGTCAAACACATTCAAACAAAGCTATTTGAATTAAATGAAAGTCAAATGCAATCTACAAAGCTAATTGAATCAAATGAAATTTAAACACATTCAAACAAACCTAATAGAATCAAATGAAAGACGAACACATTCAAACAGAGCTAATTGAATCAAATGAAAGTCAAACCCATTCAAAAAGATATTTTTGAATCAAATTAAGGTCAAATGCATTCTACAAAGCCAATTGAATCAAATGAAAGTCAAACACAATCAAACAAAGCTAATTGAATCAAATGAAAGACAAACACATTCAAACAGAGCTAATTGAATCAAATGAAAGTCAAACACATTCAAAATGAGCTTTTTGAATCAAATGAAGGTCAAATTTAATCTACAAAGCTAATTGAATCAATTGAAAGTTAAACACATTCAAACAAAGCTATTTGAATGAAATGTAAGTCAAACACATTCAAACAGAGCTTTTTGAATCAAATGAAAGTCAAATGCATTTCAACAAAGCTAATTGAATCAAATTAAAGTCAAAAACATCCAAAAAACCTAATTAAATCAAATGAAAGTCAATCACATTCAGACAAAGCTATTTGAATCAAATGAAAGTCAAATGCATTCTACAAAGCTAATTGAATCAAATGAAAGTCAAAAACATTCCAACAAAGCCAATTGAATCAAATGAAAGTAAAACACATTCAAACAAACCTAATTGAATCAAATGAAAGTCAAAATCATTCAAACAGAGCTAATTAATTAAAATGAAAGTCAAACACATTTAAAAAGAGCTTTTTGAATTAAATTAAGGTCAAACGCAACCTACAAAGCTAATTGAATCAAATGAAAGTCAAACACATTGAAACAAAGCTAATTGGATAAAATTTAAGTCAAACACATTCAAATAGAGCTTTTTGAATCAAATGAAAGTCAAATGCATTCAACAAAGCTAATTGAATCAAACGAAAGTCAAAAACATCTAAAAAAATCTAATTAAATCAAATGAAAGTGAAACACATTCAGAGAAAGCTATTTGAATAAACTGAAAGTCAAATGCATTCTACAAAGCTAAATGAATCAAATGAAAGTCAAAAACATCTAAAAAAATCTAATTAAATCAAATGAAAGTCAAACACAATAAAAAAAACAAGCTAATTAAATCAAATGAAAGTCAAACACATTCAAACAAAGCTATTTGAATTAAATGAAAGTCAAATGCAATCTACAAAGCTAATTGAATCAAATGAAATTTAAACACATTCAAACAAACCTAATAGAATCAAATGAAAGACGAAACACATTCAAACAGAGCTAATTGAATCAAATGAAAGTCAAACCCATTCAAAAAGATCTTTTTGAATCAAATTAAGTTCAAATGCATTCTACAAACCAAATTGAATCAAATGAAAGTCAAACACATTCAAACAAAGCTAATTGAATCAAATGAAAGACAAACACATTCAAACAGAGCTAATTGAATCAAATGAAAGTCAAACACATTCAAAATGAGCTTTTTGAATCAAATGAAGGTCAAATTTTAATCTACAAAGCTAATTGAATCAATTGAAAGTCAAAAAACATTCGAACAAAGCCAATTGAATCAAATGAAAGTCAAACACATTCAAACAAACCTAATTGAATCAAATGAAAGTCAAAATCATTCAAACAGAGCTAATTAATTAAAATGAAAGTCAAACACATTTAAAAAGAGCTTTTTGAATCAAATGAAGGTCAAACGCAACCTACAAAGCTAATTGAATCAAATGAAAGTCAAACACATTCAAACAAAGCTAATTGGATAAAATTTAAGTCAAACACATTCAAATAGAGCTTTTTGAATCAAATGAAAGTCAAATGCATTCAACAAAGCTAATTGAATCAAACGAAGGTCAAAAAACATCTAAAAAATCTAATTAAATCAAATGAAAGTCCAACACATTCAGACAAAGCTATTTGAATCAACTGAAAGTCAAATGCATTCTACAAAGCTAAATGAATCAAATGAAAGTCAAAAAACATCTAAAAAACTCTAATTAAATCAAATGAAAGTCAAACACAGTAAAAAAAAAGCTAATTAAATCAAATGAAAGTCAAACACATTCAAACAAAGCTATTTGAATTAAATGAAAGTCAAATGCAATCTACAAAGCTAATTGAATCAAATGAAATTTGAACACATTCAAACAAACCTAATAGAATCAAATGGAAGACGAACACATTCAAACAGAACTAATTGAATCAAATGAAAGTCAAAACCCATTCAAAAAGATCTTTTTGAATCAAATTAAGGTCAAATGCATTCTACAAACCAAATTGAATCAAATGAAAGTCAAACACATTCAAACAAAGCTAATTGAATCAAACGAAAGACAAACACATTCAAACAGAGCTAATTGAATCAATTGAAAGTCAAACACATTCAAAATGAGCTTTTTGAATCAAATGAAGGTCAAATTTAATCTACAAAGTTAATTGAATCAATTGAAAGTTAAACACATTCAAACAAAGCTATTTGAATGAAATGTAAGACAAACACATTCAAACAGAGCTTTTTGAATCAAATGAAAGTCAAATGCATTCAACAAAGCTAATTGAATCAAATTAAAGTCAAAAACATCCAAAAAACCTAATTAATTAAATGAAAGTCAATCACATTTAGACAAAGCTATTTGAATCAAATGAAAGTCAAATGCATTCTACACAGCTAATTAAATCAAATGAAAGTCAAAAACATTCGAACAAAGCCAATTGAACCAAATGAAAGTCAAACACATTCAAACAAACCTAATTGAATCAAATAAAAGTCAAAATCATTCAAACAGAGCTAACTAAATAAAATGAAAATCAAACACATTCAAAAAGAGATTTTTGAATTAAATGAAGGTCAAACGCAACCTACAAAGCTAATTGAATCAAATGAAAGTCAAAAACATTGAAACAAAGCTAATTGGATAAAATTTAAGTCAAACACATTCAAATAGAGCTTTTTGAATCAAATGAAAGTCAAATGCATTCAACAAAGCTAATTGAATCAAACGAAAGTCAAAAACATCTAAAAAAAATCTAATTAAATCAAATGAAAGTCAAACACATTCAGATAAAGCTATTTGAATCAACTGAAAGTCAAATGCATTCTAAAAAGCTAAATGAATCAAATGAAAGTCAAAAACATCTAAAAAAAATCTAATTAAATCAAATGAAAGTCAAACACATTAAAAAAAAGCTTATTAAATCAAATGAAAGTCAAACACATTCAAACAAAGCTATTTGAATTAAATGAAAGTCAAATGCAATCTACAAAGCTAATTGAATCAAATGAAATTTAAAACACATTCAAACAAACCTAATAGAATCAAATGAAAGACGAACACATTCAAACAGAGCTAATTGAATCAAATGAAAGTCAAAACCCATTGAAAAAGATCTTTTTGAATCAAATTAAGGTCAAATGCATTCTACAAAAGCCAATTGAATCAAATGAAAGTCAAACACATTCAAACAAAGCTAATTGAATCAAATGAAAGACAAACACATTCAAACAGAGCTAATTGAATCAAATGAAAGTCAAACACATTCAAAATGAGCTTTTTGAATCAAATGAAGGTAAAATTTAATCTACAAAGCTAATTGAATCAATTGAAAGTTAAACACATTCAAACAAAGCTATTTGAATGAAATGTAAGTCAAACACATTCAAACAGAGCTTTTTGAATCAAATGAAAGTCAAATGCATTCAACAAAGCTAATTGAATCAAATTAAAGTCAAAAAATCCAAAAAACCTAATTAAATCAAATGAAAGTCAATCACATTCAGACAAAGCTATTTGAATCAAATGAAAGTCAAATGCATTCTACAAAGCTAATTAAATCAAATGAAAGTCAAAAAACATTCGAACAAAGCCAATTGAATCAAATGAAAGTAAAAACACATTCAAACAAACCTAATTGAATCAAATGAAAGTCAAAATCATTCAAACAGAGCTAATTAAATAAAATGAAAGTCAAAACACATTTAAAAAGAGCTTTTTGAATCAAATGAAGGTCAAACACAAACCTACAAAGCTAATTGAATCAAATGAAAGTCAAACACATTGAAACAAAGCTAATTGGATAAAATTTAAGTCAAACACATTCAAATAGAGCTTTTTTAAATCAAATGAAAGTCAAATGCATTCAACGAAGCTAATTGAATCCAACGAAAGTCAAAAACATCTAAAAAAATCTAATTAAATCAAATGAAAGTGAAACACATTCAGAGAAAGCTATTTGAATCAACTGAAAGTCAAATGCATTCTACAAAGCTAAATGAATCAAATGAAAGTCAAAAACATCTAAAAAATTCTAATTAAATCAAATGAAAGTCAAACACAATAAAAAAAAAGCTAATTAAATCAAATGAAAGTCAAACACATTCAAACAAAGCTATTTAAATTAAATGAAAGTCAAATGCAATCTACAAAGCTAATTGAATCAAATGAAATTTAAACACATTCAAACAAACCTAATAGAATCAAATAAAAGACGAACACAATCACACAGAGCTAATTGAATCAAATGAAAGTCAAACCCATTCAAAAAGATCTTTTTGAATCAAATAAAGGTCAAATGCATTCTACAAAGCCAATTGAATCAAATGAAAGTCAAACACATTCAAACAAAGCTAATTGAATCAAATGAAAGACAAACACATTCAAACAGAGCTAATTGAATCAAATGAAAGTCAAACACATTCAAAATGAGCTTTTTGAATCAAATGAAGGTCAAATTTAATCTACAAAGCTAATTGAATCAATTGAAAGTCAAACACATTCAAACAAAGCTATTTGAATGAAATGTAAGTCAAACACATTCAAACAGAGCTTTTTGAATCAAATGAAAGTCAAATGCATTCAACAAAGCTAATTGAATCAAATTAAAGTCAAAAACATCCACAAAACCTAATTAAATCAAATGAAAGTCAATCACATTCAGACAAAGCTATTTGAAACAAAAGAAAGTAAAATGCATTCTACAAAGCTAATTAAATCAAATGAAAGTTAAAAACATTCGAACTAAGCCAATTGAATCAAATGAAAGTCAAACACATTCAAACAAACCTAATTGAATCAAATGAAAGTCAAAATCATTCAAACAGAGCTAATTAAATAAAATGAAAGTCAAACACATTTAAAAAGAGCTTTTTGAATCAAATGAAGGTCAAACGCAACCTACAAAGCTAATTGAATCAAATGAAAGTCAAACACATTGAAACAAAGCTAATTGGATAAAATTTAAGTCAAACACATTCAAATAGAGCTTTTTTAATCAAATGAAAGTCAAATGCATTCAACAAAGCTAATTGAATCAAACGAAAGTCAAAAACATCTAATAAAATCTAATTAAATCAAATGAATGTCAAACACATTCAGATAAAGCTATTTGAATCAACTGAAAGTCAAATGCATTCTAAAAAGCTAAATGAATCAAATGAAAGTCAAAAACATCTAAAAAAATCTAATTAAATCAAATGAAAGTCAAAAACAATAAAAAAAAGCTAATTAAATCAAATGAAAGTCAAACACATTCAAACAAAGCTATTTGAATTAAATGAAAGTCAAATGCAATCTACAAAGCTAATTGAATCAAATGAAATTTAAACACATTCAAACAAACCTAATAGAATCAAATGAAAGACGAACACATTCAAACAGAGCTAATTGAATCAAATGAAAGTCAAACCCATTCAAAAAGATCTTTTTGAATCAAATTAAGGTCAAATGCATTCTACAAAGCTAATTGAATCAAATGAAAGTCAAACACATTCAAACAAAGCTAATTGAATCAAATGAAAGACAAACACATTCAACCAGAGCTAATTGAATCAAATGAAAGTCAAACACATTCAAAATGAGCTTTTTGAATCAAATAAAGGTCAAATTTAATCTACAAAGCTAATTGAATCAATTGAAAGTCAAACACATTCAAACAAAGCTATTTGAATGTAATGTAAGTCAAACACATTCAAACAGAGCTTTTTGAATCAAATGAAAGTCAAATGCATTCAACAAAGCTAATTGAATCAAATTAAAGTCAAAAACATCCACAAAACCTAATTAAATCAAATGAAAGTCAATCACATTCACACAAAGCTATTTGAATCGAAAGAAAGTCAAATGCATTCTACAAAGCTAATTAAATCAAATGAAAGTCAAAAACATTCGAACAAAGCCAATTGAATCAAATGAAAGTCAAACACATTCGAACAAAGCCAATTGAATCAAATGAAAGTCAAAATCATTTAAACAGAGCTAATTAAATAAAATGAAAGTCAAACACATTTGAAAAGAGCTTTTTGAATCAAATGAAGGTCAAACGCAACCTACAAAGCTAATTGAATCAAATGAAAGTCAAACACATTGAAACAAAGCTAATTGGAAAAAATTTAAGTCAAACACATTCAAATAGAGCTTTTTGAATCAAATGAAAATAAAATGCATTCAACAAAGCTTATTGAATCAAACGAAAGTAAAAAACATCTAAAAAAATCTAATTAAATCAAATGAAAGTCAAACACATTCAGAGAAAGCTATTTGAATCAACTGAAAGTCAAATGAATTCTAAAAAGCTAAATGAATCAAATGAAAGTAAAAAATATCTAAAAAAATCTAAATAAATCAAATGAAAGTCAAACACAATAAAAAAAAGCTAATTAAATCAAATGAAAGTCAAACACATTCAAACAAAGCTATTTGAAATGAATGAAAGTCAAATGCAATCTACAAAGCTAATTGAATCAAATGAAATTTAATCACATTCAAACAAACCTAATAGAATCAAATGAAAGGCGAACACATTCAAACAGAGCTAATTGAATCAAATGAAAGTCAAACCCATTCAAAAAGATCTTTTTGAATCAAATTAAGGTCAAATGGATTCTACAAAGCCAATTGAATCAAATGAAAGTCAAACACATTCAAACAAAGCTAATTGAATCAAATGAAAGACAAACACATTCAAACAGAGCTAATTGAATCAAATGAAAGTCAAACACATTCAAAATGAGCTTTTTGAATCAAATGAAGGTCAAATTTAATCTACAAAGCTAATTGAATCAATTGAAAGTTAAACACATTCAAACAAAGCTATTTGAATGAAATGTAAGTCAAACACATTCAAACAGAGCTTTTTGAATCAAATGAAAGTCAAATGCATTCAACAAAGCTAATTGAATCAAACGAAAGTAAAAAACATCTAAAAAAATCTAATTAAATCAAATGAAAGTCAAACACATTCAGACAAAGCTATTTGAATCAACTGAAAGTCAAATGCATTCTACAAAGCTAAATGAATCAAATGAAAGTCAAAAACATCTAAAAAAAATCTAATTAAATCAAATGAAAGTCAAACACAATAAAAAAACAAGCTAATTAAATCAAATGAAAGTCAAACACATTCAAACAAAGCTATTTGAATTAAATGAAAGTCAAATGCAATCTACAAAGCTAATTGAATCAAATGAAATTTAAACACATTCAAAACAAACCTAATAGAATCAAATGAAAGACGAACACATTCAAACAGAGCTAATTGAATCAAATGAAAGTCAAACCCATTCAAAAAGATCTTTTTGAATCAAATTAAGGTCAAATGCATTCTACAAACCAAATTGAATCAAATAAAAGTCAAACACATTCAAACAAAGCTAATTGAATCAAATGAAAGACAAACACATTCAAACAGAGCTAATTGAATTAAATGAAAGTCAAACACATTCAAAATGAGCTTTTTGAATCAAATGAAGTTCAAAATTTAATCTACAAAGCTAATTGAATCAATTGAAAGTTAAACACATTCAAACAAAGCTATTTGAATGAAATGTAAGACAAACACATTCAAACAGAGCTTTTTGAATCAAATGAAAGTCAAATGCATTCAACAAAGCTAATTGAATCAAAATTAAAGTAAAAAACATCCAAAAAACCTAATTAAATTAAATGAAAGTCAATCACATTTAGACAAATCTATTTGAATCAAATGAAAGTCAAATGCATTCTACAAAGCTAATTAAATCAAATGAAAGTCAAAAACATTCGAACAAAGCCAATTGAACCAAATGAAAGTCAAACACATTCAAACAAACCTAATTGAATCAAATAAAAGTCAAAATCATTCAAACAGAGCTAATTAATTAAAATGAAAGTCAAACACATTTAAAAAGAGCTTTTTGAATCAAATGAAGGTCAAACGCAACCTACAAAGCTAATTGAATCAAATGAAAGTCAAACACATTCAAACAAAGCTAATTGGATAAAATTTAAGTCAAAACACATTCAAATAGAGCTTTTTGAATCAAATGAAAGTCAAATGCATTCAACAAAGCTAATTGAATCAAACGAAAGTCAAAAAACATCTAAAAAAAATCTAATTAAATCAAATGAAAGTCAAACACATTCAGACAAAGCTATTTGAATCAACTGAAAGTGAAATGCATTCTACAAAGCTAAATGAATCAAATGAAAGTCAAAAAACATCTAAAAAAAATCTAATTAAATCAAATGAAAGTCAAACACAATAAAAAAACAAGCTAATTAAATCAAATGAAAGTCAAACACATTCAAACAAAGCTATTTGAATTAAATGAAAGTCAAATGCAATCTACAAAGCTAATTGAATCAAATGAAATTTAAACACATTCAAACAAACCTAATAGAATCAAATGAAAGACGAACACATTCAAACAGAGCTAATTGAATCAAATGAAAGTCAAACCCATTCAAAAAGATCTTTTTGAATCAAATTAAGTCAAATGCATTCTACAAACCAATTGAATCAAATGAAAGTCAAACACATTCAAACAAAGCTAATTGAATCAAATGAAAGACAAACACATTCAAACAGAGCTAATTGAATCAAATGAAAGTCAAACACATTCAAAATGAGCTTTTGAATCAAATGAAGGTCAAATTTAATCTAAGCTAATTGAATCAATTGAAAGTCAAAAACATTCGAACAAAGCCAATTGAATCAAATGAAAGTCAAACACATTCAAACAAACCTAATTGAATCAAATGAAAGTCAAAATCATTCAAACAGAGCTAATTAATTAAAATGAAAGTCAAACACATTTAAAAAGAGCTTTTTGAATCAAATGAAGGTCAAACGCAACCTACAAAGCTAATTGAATCAAAAGAAAGTCAAACACATTCAAACAAAGCTAATTGGATAAAATTTAAGTCAAACACATTCAAATAGAGCTTTTTGAATCAAATGAAAGTCAAATGCATTCAACAAAGCTAATTGAATCAAACGAAAGTCAAAAACATCTAAAAAAATCTAATTAAATCAAATGAAAGTCCAACACATTCAGACAAAGCTATTTGAATCAACTGAAAGTCAAATGCATTCTACAAAGCTCAATGAATCAAATTAAAGTCAAAAACATCTAAAAAAATCTAATTAAATCAAATGAAAGTCAAACACAGTAAAAAAAAGCTAATTAAATCAAATGAAAGTCAAACACATTCAAACAAAGCTATTTGAATTAAATGAAAGTCAAATGCAATCTACAAAGCTAATTGAATCAAATGAAATTTGAAACACATTCAAACAAACCTAATAGAATCAAAAGGAAGACGAACACATTCAAACAGAACTAATTGAATCAAATGAAAGTCAAACCCATTCAAAAAGATCTTTTTGAATCAAATTAAGGTCAAATGCATTCTACAAACCAAATTGAATCAAATGAAAGTCAAACACATTCAAACAAAGCTAATTGAATCAAATGAAAGACAAACACATTCAAACAGAGCTAATTGAATCAATTGAAAGTCAAACACATTCAAAATGAGCTTTTTGAATCAAATGAAGGTCAAATTTAATCTACAAAGTTAATTGAATCAATTGAAAGTTAAACACATTCAAACAAAGCTATTTGAATGAAATGTAAGACAAACACATTCAAACAGAGCTTTTTGAATCAAATGAAAGTCAAATGCATTCAACAAAGCTAATTGAATCAAATTAAAGTCAAAAACATCCAAAAAACCTAATTAATTAAATGAAAGTCAATCACATTTAGACAAAGCTATTTGAATCAAATGAAAGTCAAATGCACTCTACAAAGCTAATTAAATCAAATGAAAGTCAAAAAGATTCGAACAAAGCCAATTGAACCAAATGAAAGTCAAACACATTCAAACAAACCTAATTGAATCAAATGAAAGTCAAAATCATTCAAACAGAGCTAACTAATTAAAATGAAAATCAAACACATTCAAAAAGAGATTTTTGAATTAAATGAAGGTCAAACGCAACCTACAAAGCTAATTGAATCAAATGAAAGTCAAAAACATTGAAACAAAGCTAATTGGATAAAATTTAAGTCAAACACATTCAAATAGAGCTTTTTTGAATCAAATGAAAGTCAAATGCATTCAACAAAGCTAATTGAATCAAACGAAAGTAAAAAACATCTAAAAAAATCTAATTAAATCAAATGAAAGTCAAACACATTCAGATAAAGCTATTTGAATCAACTGAAAGTCAAATGCATTCTAAAAAGCTAAATGAATCAAATGAAAGTCAAAAACATCTAAAAAAATCTAATTAAATCAAATGAAAGTCAAACACAATAAAAAAAAGCTAATTAAATCAAATGAAAGTCAAACACATTCAAACAAAGCTATTTGAATTAAATGAAAGTCAAATGCAATCTACAAAGCTAATTGAATCAAATGAAATTTAAACACATTCAAACAAACCTAATAGAATCAAATGAAAGACGAACACATTCAAACAGAGCTAATTGAATCAAATGAAAGTCAAACCCATTCAAAAAAGATCTTTTTGAATCAAATTAAGGTCAAATGCATTCTACAAAGCCAATTGAATCAAATGAAAGTCAAACACATTCAAACAAAGCTAATTGAATCAAATGAAAGACAAACACATTCAAACAGAGCTAATTGAATCAAATGAAAGTCAAACACATTCAAAATGAGCTTTTTGAATCAAATGAAGGTCAAATTTAATCTACAAAGCTAATTGAATCAATTGAAAGTTAAACACATTCAAACAAAGCTATTTGAATGAAATGTAAGTCAAACACATTCAAATAGAGCTTTTTGAATCAAATGAAAGTCAAAATGCATTCAACAAAGCTAATTGAATCAAATTAAAGTCAAAAACATCCAAAAAACCTAATTAAATCAAATGAAAGTCAATCACATTCAGACAAAGCTATTTGAATCAAATGAAATTCAAATGCATTCTACAAAGCTAATTAAATCAAATGAAAGTCAAAAACATTCGAACAAAGCCAATTGAATCAAATGAAAGTCAAACACATTCAAACAAACCTAATTGAATCAAATGAAAGTCAAAATCATTCAAACAGAGCTAATTAAATAAAATGAAAATCAAACACATTTAAAAAGAGCTTTTTGAATCAAATGAAGGTCAAACGCAACCTACAAAGCTAATTGAATCAAATGAAAGTCAAACACATTGCAAACAAAGCTAATTGGATAAAATTTAAGTCAAACACATTCAAATAGAGCTTTTTGAATCAAATGAAAGTCAAATGCATTCAACAAAGCTAATTGAATCAAACGAAAGTAAAAAACATCTAAAAAAATCTAATTAAATCAAATGAAAGTCAAACACATTCAGACAAAGCTATTTGAATCAACTGAAAGTCAAATGCATTCTACAAAGCTAAATGAATCAAATGAAAGTCAAAAACATCTAAAAAAATCTAATTAAATCAAATGAAAGTCAAACACAATAAAAAAAAAGCTAATTAAATCAAATGAAAGTCAAACACATTCAAACAAAGCTATTTGAATTAAATGAAAGTCAAATGCAATCTACAAAGCTAATTGAATCAAATGAAATTTAAACACATTCAAACAAACCTAATAGAATCAAATGAAAGACGAACACATTCAAACAGAGCTAATTGAATCAAATGAAAGTCAAACCCATTCAAAAAGATCTTTTTGAATCAAATTAAGGTCAAATGCATTCTACAAACCAAATTGAATCAAATGAAAAGTCAAACACATTCAAACAAAGCTAATTGAATCAAATGAAAGACAAACACATTCAAACAGAGCTAATTGAATCAAATGAAAGTCAAACACATTCAAAATGAGCTTTTTGAATCAAATGAAGGTCAAATTTAATCTACAAAGCTAATTGAATCAATTGAAAGTTAAACACATTCAAACAAAGCTATTTGAATGAAATGTAAGTCAAAACACATTCAAACAGAGCTTTTTGAATCAAATGAAAGTCAAATGCATTCAACAAAGCTAATTTGAATCAAATTAAAGTCAAAAACATCCAAAAAACCTAATTAATTAAATGAAAGTCAATCACATTTAGACAAAGCTATTTGAATCAAATGAAAGTCAAATGCATTCTACAAAGCTAATTAAATCAAATGAAAGTAAAAAACATTCGAACAAAGCCAATTGAATCAAATGAAAGTCAAACACATTCAAACAAACCTAATTGAATCAAATAAAAGTCAAAATCATTCAAACAGAGCTAATTAAATTAAAATGAAAGTCAAACACATTTAAAAAGAGCTTTTTGAATCAAATGAAAGTCAAACCAACCTACAAAGCTAATTGAATCAAATGAAAGTCAAACACATTGAAACAAAGCTAATTGGATAAAATTTAAGTCAAACACATTCAAAATAGAGCTTTTTGAATCAAATGAAAGTCAAATGCATTCAACAAAAGCTAATTGAATCAAACGAAAGTAAAAAACATCTAAAAAAATCTAATTAAATCAAATGAAAGTCAAACACATTCAGAGCAAAGCTATTTGAATCAACTGAAAGTCAAATGCATTCTACAAAGCTAAATGAATCAAATGAAAGTCAAAAAACATCTAAAAAATATCTAATTAAATCAAATGAAAGTCAAACACAATAAAAAAAAGCTAATTAAATCAAATGAAAGTCAAACACATTCAAACAAAGCTATTTGAATTAAATGAAAGTCAAATGCAATCTACAAAGCTAATTGAATCAAATGAAATTTAAACACATTCAAACAAACCTAATAGAATCAAATGAAAGACGAACACATTCAAACAGAGCTAATTGAATCAAATGAAAGTCAAAACCCATTCAAAAAGATCTTTTTGAATCAAATTAAGGTCAAATGCATTCTACAAAGCCAAATTGAATCAAATGAAAGTCAAACACATTCAAACAAAGCTAATTGAATCAAATGAAAGACAAACACATTCAAACAGAGCTAATTGAATCAAATGAAAGTCAAACACATTCAAAATGAGCTTTTTGAATCAAATGAAGGTCAAATTTAATCTACAAAGCTAATTGAATCAATTGAAAGTAAACACATTCAAACAAACTATTGAATGAAATGTAAGTCAAACACATTCAAAAGAGCTTTTTGAATCAAATGAAAGTCAAATGCATTCAACAAAGCTAATTGAATCAAATTAAAGTCAAAAAACATCCAAAAAACCTAATTAAATAAATGAAAGTCAATCACATTTAACAAAGCTATTTGAAACAAATGAAAGTAAAATGCATTCTACAAAGCTAATTAAATCAAATGAAAGTCAAAAACATTCGAACAAAGCCAATTGAATCAAATGAAAGTCAAACACATTCAAACAAACCTAATTGAATCAAATGAAAGTCAAAATCATTCAAACAGAGCTAATTAAATTAAAATGAAAGTCAAACACATTTAAAAAGAGCTTTTTGAATCAAATGAAGGTCAAACGCAACCTACAAAGCTAATTGAATCAAATGAAAGTCAAACACATTGAAACAAAGCTAATTGGATAAAATTTAAGTCAAACACATTCAAATAGAGCTTTTTGAATCAAATGAAAGTCAAATGCATTCAACAAAGCTAATTGAATCAAACGAAAGTCAAAAACATCTAAAAAAATCTAATTAAATCAAATGAAAGTCAAACACATTCAGACAAAGCTATTTGAATCAACTGAAAGTCAAATGCATTCTAAAAAGCTAAATGAATCAAATGAAAGTCAAAAAACATCTAAAAAAAATCTAATTAAATCAATGAAAGTCAAACACAATAAAAAAAAAGCTAATTAAATCAAATGAAAGTCAAACACATTCAAACAAACTATTTGAATTAAATGAAAGTCAAATGCAATCTACAAAGCTAATTGAATCAAATGAAATTTAAAACACATTCAAACAAACCTAATAGAATCAAATGAAAGACGAACACATTCAAACAGAGCTAATTGAATCAAATGAAAGTCAAACCCATTCAAAAAGATCTTTTTGAATCAAATATAAGGTCAAATGCATTCTACAAAGCCAATTGAATCAAAATGAAAGTCAAACACATTCAAACAAAGCTAATTGAATCAAATGAAAGACAAAACACATTCAAACAGAGCTAATTGAATCAAATGAAAGTCAAACACATTCAAAATGAGCTTTTTTGAATCAAATGAAGGTCAAATTTAATCTACAAAGCTAATTGAATCAATTGAAAGTTAAACACATTCAAACAAAGCTATTTGAATGAAATGTAAGTCAAAACACATTCAAACTAGAGCTTTTTGAATCAAATGAAAGTCAAATGCATTCAACAAAGCTATTTGAATCAAATTAAAGTCAAAAACATCCAAAAAACCTAATTAAATCAAATGAAAGTCAATCACATTTCAGACAAAGCTATTTGAATCAAATGAAAGTCAAATGCATTCTACAAAGCTAATTAAATCAAATGAAAGTCAAAAAACATTCGAACAAAGCCAATTGAATCAAATGAAAGTCAAAACACATTCAAACAAACCTAATTGAATCAAATAAAAGTCAAAATCATTTCAAACAGAGCTAATTAATTAAAATGAAAGTCAAACACATTTAAAAAGAGCTTTTTGAATCAAATGAAGGTCAAACGCAACCTACAAAGCTAATTGAATCAAATGAAAGTCAAACACATTGAAACAAAGCTAATTGGATAAAAATTTAAGTCAAACACATTCAAATAGAGCTTTTTGAATCAAATGAAAGTCAAATGCATTCAACAAAGCTAATTGAATCAAACGAAAGTAAAAAACATCTAAAAAAATCTAATTAAATCAAATGAAAGTCAAACACATTCAGAAAAGCTATTTGAATCAACTGAAAGTCAAATGCATTTCTAAAAAGCTAAATGAATCAAATGAAAGTAAAAAAATCTAAATCTAATTAAATCAAATGAAATCAAACACAATAAAAAGCTAATTAAATCAAATGAAAGTCAAAACACATTCAAACAAAGCTATTTGAAATAATGAAAGTCAAATGCAATCTACAAAGCTAATTGAATCAAATGAAATTAAACACATTCAAACAAACCTAATTGAATCAAATGAAAGACGAACACATTCAAACAGAGCTAATTGAATCAAATGAAAGTCAAACATTCAAAAAGATTTTGAATCACAATTGCAAGAGTCAAACGCATCACAAAGCTAATTGAATCAAATGAAAGACAAACACATTCAAACAGAGTAATTGAATCAAAATGAAAGTCAAACACATTCAAAATGAGCTTTTTTGAATCAAATGAATCAAAAAACAAAGCTAATTGAATCAATTGAAAGTTAAACACATTCAAAAGAAATGAAATGTAAGTCAAAACACATTCAAAAGAGCTTTTTGAATCAAATGAAAGTCAAATGCATTCAACAAAAGCTAATGAAAAATTAAAGTCAAAAACATCCAAAAAACCTAATTAATTAAATGAAAGTCAATCACATTAGACAAAGCTATTTGAATCAAATGAAATCAAATGCATTCTACAAAGCTAATTAAATCAAATGAAAGTCAAAACATCGAACAAAGCCAATTGAATCAAATGAAAGTCAAACACATTCAAACAAACCTAATTGAATCAAATAAAAGTCAAATCATTCAAACAGAGCTAATTAAATAAAATGAAAGTCAAAACACATTAAAAAAGAGCTTTTTGAATCAAATGAAGGTCAAACGCAACCTACAAAGCTAATTGAATCAAATTGAAAGTCAAACACATTCAAACAAAGCTAATTGGATAAAATGTAAGTCAAACACATTCAAACAGAGCTTTTTTGAATCAAATGAAAGTCAAATGCATTCAACAAAGCTAATTGAATCAAACGAAAGTCAAAAACATCTAAAAAAAATCTAATTAAATCAAATGAAAGTCAAACACATTCAGACAAAGCTATTTGAATCAACTGAAAGTCAAATGCATTCTACAAAGCTAAATGAATCAAATGAAAGTCAAAAACATCTAAAAAAATCTAATTAAATCAAATGAAAGTCAAACACAATAAAAAAAAGCTAATTAAATCAAATGAAAGTCAAACACATTCAAACAAAGCTATTTGAATTAAATGAAAGTCAAATGCAATCTACAAAGCTAATTGAATCAAATGAAATTTAAACACATTCAAACAAACCTAATTAGAATCAAATGAAAGACGAACACATTCAAACAGAGCTAATTGAATCAAATGAAAGTCAAACCCATTCAAAAAGATCTTTTTGAATCAAATTAAGGTCAAATGCATTCTACAAACCAAATTGAATCAAATGAAAGTCAAACACATTCAAACAAAGCTAATTGAATCAAATGAAAGACAAACACATTCAAACAAGAGCTAATTGAATCAAATGAAAGTCAAACACATTCAAAATGAGCTTTTTGAATCAAATGAAGGTCAAATTTAATCTACAAAGCTAATTGAATCAATTGAAAGTTAAACACATTCAAACAAAGCTATTTGAATGAAATGTAAGACAAACACATTCAAACAGAGCTTTTTGAATCAAATGAAAGTCAAATGCATTCAACAAAGCTAATTGAATCAAATTAAAGTCAAAAACATCCAAAAAACCTAATTAATTAAATGAAAGTCAATCACATTTAGACAAAGCTATTTGAATCAAATGAAAGTCAAATGCATTCTACAAAGCTAATTAAATCAAATTGAAAGTCAAAAAACATTCGAACAAAGCCAATTGAATCAAATGAAAAGTCAAAACACATTCAAACAAACCGTAATTGAATTCAAATAAAAAGTCAAAATCATTCAAACAGAGCTAATTAATTAAAATGAAAGTCAAACACATTTAAAAAGAGCTTTTTGAATCAAATGAAGGTCAAACGCAACCTACAAAGCTAATTGAATCAAATGAAAGTCAAACACATTCAAACAAAGCTAATTGGATAAAATTTAAGTCAAACACATTCAAAATAGAGCTTTTTTGAATCAAATGAAAGCAAAAATCAAAAAAGCTAATTAATCAAAGAAAGTAAAAACATTAAAAAAACTATTAAATAAATAAAGTCAAAACATTCAAAAAGCTATTGAATCAAATGAAAGTCAAATGCATTCAACAAAGCTAATTGAATCAAATGAAAGTCAAAAAACATTCTAAAAAAAAGCTAATTAAATCAAATGAAAGTCAAACACATTCAAACAAAGCTATTTGAATAAATGAAATAAAATTAAAAGCTAATTTAACAAATGAAATAAAAACATTCAAAAAGCCTAATAGAATCAAATGAAAGAAACACATTCAAACAACTAATTGAATCAAATAAAATCAATCATTCAAAAAAATCTAATTAAATCAAATGAAAGTCAAAAACAATTAAAAAAAGACAATTAATTAGAATCAAATGAAAGTCAAACACATTCAACAAAGCTAATTGAATCAAATGAAAGTTCAAACACATTAAAACAAAGCTAATGAATCAAAGATGTCAAATTCAAACACATTCAAAATGACGCTTTTTTTGAATCAAATGAAAGCGAATCAAATTATAAAATACTTAAACAAAGCTAATTGAATCAATTGAAAGTCAAACACCATTCAAACAAAGCTATTTTGAATGAAATGTAAGTCAAACCATTCTCAAACAGAGCTTTTTGAATCAAATGAAAGTCAAAAGCATTCAACAAAGCTAATTGAATAAAATTAAAGAAAAAACATTCAAAAAACCTAATTAAATCAAATGAAAGTCAATCACATTCAGACAAAGCTATTTGAATCAAATGAAAGTCAAATGCATTCTACAAAGCTAATTAAATCAAATGAAAGTCAAAAACATATCGAACAAAGCCAATTGAATCAAATGAAAGTCAAACACATTCAAACAAACCTAATTGAATCAAATGAAAGTCAAAATCATTCAAACAGAGCTAATTAATTAAAATGAAAGTCAAACACATTTAAAAAGAGCTTTTTGAATCAAATGAAGGTCAAACGCAACCTACAAAGCTAATTGAATCAAATGAAAGTCAAACACATTCAAACAAAGCTAATTGGATAAAATTTAAGTCAAACACATTCAAATAGAGCTTTTTGAATCAAATGAAAGTCAAATGCATTCAACAAAGCTAATTGAATCAAACGAAAGTCAAAAAACATCTAAAAAATCTAATTAAATCAAATGAAAGTCAAACACATTCAGACAAAGCTATTTGAATCAACTGAAAGTCAAATGCATTCTTACAAAACTAAATGAATCAAATGAAAGTCAAAAACATCTAAAAAAATCTAATTAAATCAAATGAAAGTCAAACACAATAAAAAAAAGCTAATTAAATCAAATGAAAGTCAAACACATTCAAACAAAGCTATTTGAATTAAATGAAAGTCAAATGCAATCTACAAAGCTAATTGAATCAAATGAAATTTGAACACATTCAAACAAAACCTAATAGAATCAAATGAAAGACGAACACATTCAAACAGAGCTAATTGAATCAAATGAAAGTCAAACCCATTCAAAAAGATCTTTTTGAATCAAATTAAGGTCAAATGCATTCTACAAACCAAATTGAATCAAATGAAAGTCAAAACACATTCAAACAAAGCTAATTGAATCAAATGAAAGACAAACACATTCAAACAGAGCTAATTGAATCAATGAAAGTCAAACACATTCAAAATGAGCTTTTTGAATCAAATGAAGGTCAAATTTAATCTACAAAGCTAATTGAATCAATTGAAAGTTAAACACATTCAAACAAAGCTATTTGAATGAAATGTAAGTCAAACACATTCAAACAGAGCTTTTTGAATCAAATGAAAGTCAAATGCATTCAACAAAGCTAATTGAATCAAATTAAAGTCAAAAAACATCCAAAAAAACCTAATTAATTAAATGAAAGTCAATCACATTTAGACAAAGCTATTTGAATCAAATGAAAGTCAAATGCATTCTACAAAGCTAATTAAATCAAATGAAAGTCAAAAACATTCGAACAAAGCCAATTGAATCAAATGAAAGTCAAACACATTCAAACAAACTAATTGAATCAAATAAAAGTCAAAATCATTCAAACAGAGCTAATCTAAATAAAATGAAAGTCAAACACATTCAAAAAGTGATTTTTGAATCAAATGAAGGTCAAACGCAACCTACAAAGCTAATTGAATCAAATGAAAGTCAAACACATTGAAACAAAGCTAATTGGATAAAATTTAAGTCAAACACATTCAAATAGAGCTTTTTGAATCTCAAATGAAAGTCAAATGCATTCAACAAAGCTAATTGAATCAAACGAAAGTCAAAAAACATCTAAAAAAAATCTAATTAAATCAAATGAAAGTCAAACACATTCAGAGTAAAGCTATTTGAATCAACTGAAAGTCAAATGCATTTCTAAAAAGCTAAATGAATCAAATTGAAAGTCAAAAAACATCTAAAAAAATCTAATTAAATCAAATGAAAGTCAAACACAATAAAAAAAGCTAATTAAATCAAATGAAAGTCAAACACATTCAAACAAAGCTATTTGAATTAAATGAAAGTCAAATGCAATCTACAAAGCTAATTGAATCAAATGAAATTTAAACACATTCAAACAAACCTAATAGAATCAAATGAAAGACGAACACATTCAAACAGAGCTAATTGAATCAAATGAAATCAAACCCATTCAAAAAGATCTTTTTGAATCAAATTAAGGTCAATGCATTTTACAAAGCCAATTGAATCAAATGAAAGTCAAACACATTCAAACAAAGCTAATTGAATCAAATGAAAGACAAAGCAATTCAAACAGAGCTAATTGAATCAAATGAAAGTCAAACACATTCAAAATGAGCTTTTTGAATCAAATGAAGGTCAAATTTAATCTACAAAGCTAATTGAATCAATTGAAAGTTAAACACATTCAAAAAAGCTATTTGAATGAAATGTAAGTCAAACACATTCAAAAGAGCTTTTTTGAATCAAATGAAAGTCAAATGCATTCAACAAAGCTATTGAATCAAATTAAAGTCAAAAACATCCAAAAACCTAATTAAATAAATGAAAGTCAATCACATTTCAGACAAAGCTATTTGAATCAAATTGAAAGTCAAATGCATTCTACAAAAGCTAATTAGAATCAAATGAAAGTCAAAAACATACGAACAAAGCCAATTGAATCAAATGAAAGTCAAACACATTCAAACAAACCTAATTGAATCAAATGAAAGTCAAAATCATTCAAACAGAGCTCTAATTAATTAAAATGAAAGTCAAACACATTTAAAAAGAGCTTTTGAATCAAATGAAGGTCAAACGCAACCTACAAAGCTAATTGAATCAAATGAAAGTCAAACACATTGAAACAAAGCTAATTGGATAAAATTTAAGTCAAACACATTCAAATAGAGCTTTTTGAATCAAATGAAAGTCAAATGCATTCAACAAGCTAATTGAATCAAACGAAAGTCAAAAACATCTAAAAAAATCTAATTAAATCAAATGAAAGTCAAACACATTCAGAGAAAGCTATTTGAATCAACTGAAAGTCAAATGCATTCTAAAAGCTAAATGAATCAAATGAAAGTCAAAAACATCTAAAAAAATCTAATTAAATCAAATGAAAGTCAAACACAATAAAAAAAAAGCTAATTAAATCAAATGAAAGTCAAACACATTCAAACAAAGCTATTTGAATTAAATGAAAGTCAAATGCAATCTACAAAGCTAATTGAATCAAATGAAATTTAAACACATTCAAACAAAACCTAATAGAATCAAATGAAAGACGAACACATTCAAACAGAGCTAATTGAATCAAATGAAAGTCAAACCCATTCAAAAAGATCTTTTTGAATCAAATTAAGGTCAAATGCATTCTACAAACCAAATTGAATCAAATGAAAGTCAAACACATTCAAACAAAGCTAATTGAATCAAATGAAAGACAAACACATTCAAACAGAGCTAATTGAATCAAATGAAAGTCAAACACATTCAAAATGAGCTTTTTGAATCAAATGAAGGTCAAATTTAATCTACAAAGCTAATTGAATCAATTGAAAGTTAAACACATTCAAACAAAGCTATTTGAATTGAAATGTAAGTCAAACACATTCAAACAGAGCTTTTTGAATCAAATGAAAGTCAAATGCATTCAACAAAGCTAATTGGAATCAAATTAAAGTTCAAAAACATCCAAAAAACCTAATTAAATTAAATGAAAGTCAATCACATTTAGACAAAGCTATTTTGAATCAAATGAAGTCAAATGCATTCTACAAAGCTAATTAAACAAATGAAGTAAAAACATTCGAACAAAGCCAATTGAATCAAATGAAAGTCAAACACATTCAAACAAACGTAATTGAATCAAATTAAAGTCAAAATCATTCAAACAGAGCTAATTAAATAAAATGAAAGTCAAACACATTTAAAAAGTGAGCTTTTTGAATCAAATGAAGGTCAAACGCAACCTACAAAGCTAATTGAATCAAATGAAAGTCAAACACATTGAAACAAGCTAATTGGATAAAATTTAAGTCAAACACATTCAAATAGAGCTTTTTGAATCAAATGAAAGTCAAATGCATTCAACAAAGCTAATTGAATCAAACGAAAGTCAAAAACATCTAAAAAAATCTAATTAAATCAAATGAAAGTCAACACATTCAGAGAAAGCTATTTGAATCAACTGAAAGTCAAATGCATTCTAAAAAGCTAAATGAATCAAATGAAAGTCAAAAACATCTAAAAAAATCTAATTAAATCAAATGAAAGTCAAACACAATAAAAAAAAGCTAATTAAATCAAATGAAAGTCAAACACATTCAAACAAAGCTATTTGAATTAAATGAAAGTCAAATGCAATCTACAAAGCTAATTGAATCAAATGAAATTTAAACACATTCAAACAAACCTAATAGAATCAAATGAAAGACGAACACATTCAAACAGAGCTAATTGAATCAAATGAAAGTCAAACCCATTCAAAAAGATCTTTTTGAATCAAATATTAAGGTCAAATGCATTCTACAAAGCCAATTGAATCAAATGAAAGTCAAACACATTCAAACAAGCTAATTGAATCAAATGAAAGACAAACACATTCAAACAGAGCTAATTGAATCAAATGAAAGTCAAACACATTCAAAATGAGCTTTTTGAATCAAATGAAGGTCAAATTTAATCTACAAAGCTTAATTGAATCAATTGAAAGTTAAACACATTCAAACAAAAGCTATTTGAATGAAATGTAAGTCAAACACATTCAAACAGAGCTTTTTGAATCAAATGAAAGTCAAATGCATTCAACAAAGCTATATTGAATCAAATTAAAGTCAAAACATCCAAAAAACCTAATTTAATTAAATGAAAGTCAATCACATTTAGACAAAGCTATTTGAATCAAATGAAAGTCAAATGCATTCTACAAAGCTAATTAAATCAAATGAAAGTCAAAAACATCGAACAAAGCCAATTGAATCAAATGAAAGTCAAACACATTCAAACAAACCTAATTGAATCAAATGAAAGTCAAAATCATTCAAACAGAGCTAAATTAAATAAAATGAAAGTCAAACACATTCAAAAAGAGATTTTGTGAATCAAATGAAGGTCAAACGCAACCTACAAAGCTAATTGAATCAAATGAAAGTCAACACATTGAAACAAAGCTTAATTGGATAAAATTTAAGTCAAACACATTCAAATAGAGCTTTTGAATCAAATGAAAGTCAAATGCATTCAACAAAGCTATTGAATCAACGAAAGTCAAAAACATTCTAAAAAAATCTAATTTAAATCAAATGAAAGTCAAACACATTCAGAGAAGCTATTTGAATCAACTGAAAGTCAAATGCATTCTAAAAAGCTAAATGAATCAAATGAAAGTCAAAAACATCTAAAAAAATCTAATTAAATCAAATGAAAGTCAAACACAATAAAAAAAAGCTAATTAAATCAAATGAAAGTCAAACACATTCAAACAAAGCTATTTGAATTAAATGAAAGTCAAATGCAATCTACAAAGCTAATTGAATCAAATGAAATTTAAACACATTCAAAAAACCTAATAGAATCAAATGAAAGACGAACACATTCAAACAGAGCTAATTGAATCAAATGAAAGTCAAACCCATTCAAAAAGATCTTTTTGAATCAAATTAAGGTCAAATGCATTCTACAAAGCCAATTGAATCAAATGAAAGTCAAACACATTCAAACAAAGCTAATTGAATCAAATGAAAGACAAACACATTCAAACAGAGCTAATTGAATCAAATGAAAGTCAAACACATTCAAAATGAGCTTTTTGAATCAAATGAAGGTCAAATTTAATCTACAAAGCTAATTGAATCAATTGAAAGTTAAACACATTCAAACAAAGCTATTTGAATGAAATGTAAGTCAAACACATTCAAACAGAGCTTTTTGAATCAAATGAAAGTCAAATGCATTCAACAAAGCTAATTGAATAAAATTAAAGAAAAAACATCCAAAAAACCTAATTAAATCAAATGAAAGTCAATCACATTCAGACAAAGCTATTTGAATCAAATGAAATTCAAATGCATTCTACAAAGCTAATTAAATCAAATGAAAGTCAAAAACATTCGAACAAAGCCAATTGAATCAAATGAAAGTCAAACACATTCAAACAAACCTAATTGAATCAAATGAAAGTCAAAATCATTCAAACAGAGCTAATTAATTAAAATGAAAGTCAAACACATTTAAAAAGAGCTTTTTGAATCAAATGAAGGTCAAACGCAACCTACAAAGCTAATTGAATCAAATGAAAGTCAAACACATTGAAACAAAGCTAATTGGATAAAATTTAAGTCAAACACATTCAAATAGAGCTTTTTGAATCAAATGAAAGTCAAATGCATTCAACAAAGCTAATTGAATCAAACGAAAGTCAAAAACATCTAAAAAAATCTAATTAAATCAAATGAAAGTCAAACACATTCAGACAAAGCTATTTGAATCAACTGAAAGTCAAATGCATTCTACAAAGCTAAATGAATCAAATGAAAGTCAAAAACATCTAAAAAAATCTAATTAAATCAAATGAAAGTCAAACACAATAAAAAAAAGCTAATTAAATCAAATGAAAGTCAAACACATTCAAACAAAGCTATTTGAATTAAATGAAAGTCAAATGCAATCTACAAAGCTATTGAATCAAATGAAATTTAAACACATTCAAACAAACCTAATAGAATCAAATGAAAGACGAACACATTCAAACAGAGCTAATTGAATCAAATGAAAGTCAAACCCATTCAAAAAGATCTTTTTGAATCAAATTAAGGTCAAATGCATTCTACAAACCAAATTGAATCAAATGAAAGTCAAAAACCATTCAAACAAAGCTAATTGAATCAAATGAAAGACAAACACATTCAAACAGAGCTAATTGAATCAAATGAAAGTCAAACACATTCAAAATGAGCTTTTTGAATCAAATGAAGGTCAAATTTAATCTACAAAGCTAATTGAATCAATTGAAAGTTAAACACATTCAAACAAAGCTATTTGAATGAAATGTAAGTCAAACACATTCAAACAGAGCTTTTTGAATCAAATGAAAGTCAAATGCATTCAACAAAGCTATTGAATCAAATTAAAGTCAAAAACATCCAAAAAACTAATTAATTAAATGAAAGTCAATCACATTTAGACAAAGCTATTTGAATCAAATGAAAGTCAAATGCATTCTACAAAGCTAATTAAATCAAATGAAAGTCAAAAACATTCGAACAAAGCCAATTGAATCAAATGAAAGTCAAACACATTCAAACAAACCTAATTGAATCAAAAAAAAGTCAAAATCATTCAAACAGAGCTAATTAAATAAAATGAAAGTCAAACACATTCAAAAAGAGATTTTTGAATCAAATGAAGGTCAAACGCAACCTACAAAGCTAATTGAATCAAATGAAAGTCAAACACATTGAAACAAAGCTAATTGGATAAAATTTAAGTCAAAAACACATTCAAATAGAGCTTTTTGAATCAAATGAAAGTCAAATGCATTCAACAAAGCTAATTGAATCAAACGAAAGTCAAAAACATCTAAAAAAATCTAATTAAATCAAATGAAAGTCAAACACATTCAGACAAAGCTATTTGAATCAACTGAAAGTCAAATGCATTCTACAAAGCTAATGAATCAAATGAAAGTCAAAAAAATCTAAAAAAATCTAATTAAATCAAATGAAAGTCAAACACAATAAAAAAAGCTAATTAAATCAAATGAAAGTCAAACACATTCAAACAAAGCTATTTGAATTAATGAAAGTCAAATGCAATCTACAAAGCTAATTGAATCAAATGAAATTTAAACACATTCAAACAAACCTAATAGAATCAAATGAAAGACGAACACATTCAAACAGAGCTAATTGAATCAAATGAAAGTCAAACCCATTCAAAAAGATCTTTTTGAATCAAATTAAGGTCAAATGCATTCTACAAAGCCAATTGAATCAAATGAAAGTCAAACACATTCAAACAAAGCTAATTGAATCAAATGAAAGACAAACACATTCAAACAGAGCTAATTGAATCAAATGAAAGTCAAACACATTCAAAATGAGCTTTTTGAATCAAATGAAGGTCAAATTTAATCTACAAAGCTAATTGAATCAATTGAAAGTTAAACACATTCAAACAAAGCTATTTGAATGAAATGTAAGTCAAACACATTCAAATAGAGCTTTTGAATCAAATGAAAGTCAAATGCATTCAACAAAGCTATTTGAATCAAATTAAAGTCAAAAACATCCAAAAAACCTAATTAATTAAATGAAAGTCAATCACATTTAGACAAAGCTATTTGAATCAAATGAAAGTCAAATGCATTCTACAAAGCTAATTAAATCAAATGAAGTCAAAACATTCGAACAAAGCCAATTGAATCAAATGAAAGTCAAACACATTCAAACAAACCTAATTGAATCAAATGAAAGTCAAAATCATTCAAACAGAGCTAATTAATTAAAATGAAAGTCAAACACATTTAAAAAAGAGCTTTTTGAATCAAATGAAGGTCAAACGCAACCTACAAAGCTAATTGAATCAAATGAAAGTCAAACACATTGCAAACAAAGCTAATTGGATAAAATTTAAGTCAAACACATTCAAATAGAGCTTTTTGAATCAAAATGAAAGTCAAATGCATTCAACAAAGCTAATTGAATCAAACGAAAGTCAAAAACATCTAAAAAAATCTAATTAAATCAAATGAAAGTCAAACACATTCAGACAAAGCTATTTGAATCAACTGAAAGTCAAATGCATTCTACAAAGCTAAATGAATCAAATGAAAGTCAAAAAACATCTAAAAAAATCTAATTAAATCAAATGAAAGTCAAACACAATAAAAAAAAGCTAATTAAATCAAAATGAAAGTCAAACACATTCAAACAAAGCTATTTGAATTAAATGAAAGTCAAATGCAATCTACAAAGCTAATTGAATCAAATGAAATTTAAACACATTCAAACAAACCTAAAGAATCAAATGAAAGACGAACACATTCAAACAGAGCTAATCTGAATCAAATGAAAGTCAAACCCATTCAAAAAATCTTTTTGAATCAAATTTAAGGTCAAATGCATTCTACAAACCAAATTGAATCAAATGAAAGTCAAACACATTCAAAAAAGCTAATTGAATCAAATGAAAGACAAACACATTCAAACAGAGCTAATTGAATCAAATGAAAGTCAAACACATTCAAAATGAGCTTTTTGAATCAAATGAAGGTCAAATTTAATCTACAAAGCTAATTGAATCAATTGAAAGTTAAACACATTCAAACAAAGCTATTTGAATGAAATGTAAGTCAAACACATTCAAACAGAGCTTTTTTGAATCAAATGAAAGTCAAATGCATTCAACAAAGCTATTTGAATCAAATTAAAGTCAAAAACATCCAAAAAAAAACTAATTAATTAAATGAAAGTCAATCACATTTAGACAAAGCTATTTGAATCAAATGAAAGTCAAATGCATTCTACAAAGCTAATTAAATCAAATGAAAGTCAAAAACATTCGAACAAAGCCAATTGAATCAAATGAAAGTCAAACACATTCAAACAAACCTAATTGAATCAAAAAAAAGTCAAAATCATTCAAACAGAGCTAATTAAATAAAATGAAAGTCAAACACATTCAAAAAGAGATTTTTGAATCAAATGAAGGTCAAACGCAACCTACAAAGCTAATTGAATCAAATGAAAGTCAAACACATTGAAACAAAGCTAATTGGATAAAATTTAAGTCAAACACATTCAAATAGAGCTTTTTTGAATCAAATGAAAGTCAAATGCATTCAACAAAGCTAATTGAATCAAACGAAAGTAAAAACATCTAAAAAAATCTAATTAAATCAAATGAAAGTCAAACACATTCAGACAAAGCTATTTGAATCAACTGAAAGTCAAATGCATTCTACAAAGCTAATGAATCAAATGAAAGTCAAAAACATCTAAAAAAATCTAATTAAATCAAATGAAAGTCAAACACAATAAAAAAAAGCTAATTAAATCAAATGAAAGTCAAACACATTCAAACAAAGCTATTTGAATTAATGAAAGTCAAATGCAATCTACAAAGCTAATTGAATCAAATGAAATTTAAACACATTCAAACAAACCTAATAGAATCAAATGAAAGACGAACACATTCAAAACAGAGCTAATTGAATCAAATGAAAGTCAAACCCATCAAAAAGATCTTTTTGAATCAAATTAAGGTCAAATGCATTCTACAAAGCCAATTGAATCAAATGAAAGTCAAACACGTTCAAACAAAGCTAATTGAATCAAATGAAAGACAAACACATTCAAACAGAGCTAATTGAATCAATGAAAGTCAAACACATTCAAACAAAGCTATTTGAATGAAATGTAAGACAAACACATTCAAACAGAGCTTTTTGAATCAAATGAAAGTCAAATGCATTTAACAAAGCTAATTGAATCAAATGAAAGTCAAAAACATTAAAAAACCTAATTTGAATTAAATGAAAGTCAAATACATTCAAA
>NW_018743764.1:0-39327 GCF_001683475.1 Chenopodium quinoa
TTACTATATCTATATTTGTGGTTACAGGTAAATTTCTACAAGTTTGAAGGGTGAAGTTGGCGATTGAAGATCATTGAAGCTAGAAGTTATCATTTATAGATTTTTTTAAATTTTTGTATTGAATTTCATTGTTATCTGTACTATGTTTGTAAATTTTGGGGCATATGATATTCAAGAATTATTTTTGTACTCTGTATTTAACAATGCAAAAAGGTTTAAATAAGTAACATTCATAAATTGTTATTATAATTTTAAAAATCAAATTAAATAAGCTATTTTTTTATTTTAAATAAGACCCAAGAGACCCGTTAAGCTAAATAAGCGGTCTCAACTTTCTCATAAAAGAGATTGCCTATCTTCAGTAGGTAGTCTCTCTTTTTCATAAAAAAGAGACCGCTTATCTTCAATAGGTGGTCTCAGTTTTGTCATTCTAGAGGCCGCCTTTAGTCAAGTAGTCTCTTTGCCAAAGAGACCGCTGAGCTAGAGACCGCCTCTAAGGCAGTCTCTTTGTTAATTTGGACGGGTCTCTTTTGCCTACTTTGTAGTAGTGAAGATTCGATTTTCAAATTTTATGAAATTCTCAATCTTTCACGAGTGCAACTCTGGCAGTTGCGCTGAGTATCAGGCGCAACTGAATTAGTTGCGAGCGCCTGCCCAGCGCTACTCTTTGAGATACGCGAGTTATTTTCTTGGCAGCGCTGCGAGCGCCTGCCCAGCGCGACTCTTTAAGTACGGGCTAAGCCTTATTGGATTTATGTAATTGGACTCTATTTGGCTTTGTTTCTTTGTTTGGGCTAGTATTTTGTGTTTTTTGGTTAAACCAGTTATTTATAAGCATTCTTCACTTCGATCCAACACGAAGATGGTTTTATTTATCATCATTTCATTTCCTGTCAGGACAGCAGGCCAAAAGTAGGTGTCTACACCACGAATGCTTCGTATTATGTAGCGTTGTTGGTAACGTCAAAATCTAGCTTTATGAAGATTGGAACACGTTCCTATTTTGGTGATACCAATAGTACTCCTACGCCACATCCCTTTTGGTTAGAGGCTGCGTCGAAGTAGAGAGTCCAAGTATCATCTTTTGTAACCATCAAGTCTTCGTCTAGAAAATCATTCTCATGTATCGGTGTGGAATCTTCTATTGGAAAATCCGCTAAGAAATCTGAAATCACGGATCCCATAATGGCCTTTTAAGGCATGAACCTTACATCAAATTGGGCTAGGTTGACTATCCATCTTGATATTCGCCCATTTAATGTAGATTTCTCGAAAAGATACTTGAGTGGATCCATTCGAGATACTACAAAGACCGTATGAACGAGCATGTAATGTCTTAACTTGATTGTGGCCCACACTAATACGAGGCACAATTTCTCAAGTGGTGTATAGCGTATTTCATACTAGAGCATCTTTGTGCTTAAATAGTAAATGGCGTTCTCCTTTCCTTCTACTTCTTGTGCGAACATAGCCCCCATTGTCCTTGGTGACTGTTAAGTACAACTTAAGAGGGATTCTTGGGAGTGCTGGTGCTGATACAGGAGGGTTAGCGAGCTAGGATTTGATCTTCCGAAAGGCTATTTGACACTCATTGTCCCATATTACCGGCACGTTCTTTTTGAGCTTCTTGAATATTAGTTCACATATTGTTGTCAATTTAGATATGAACATACTTATGTATTGCAACCGGCCAATAAATCCCCGAATTTGCTTTTCGGTGTTGGGCGGTGGCATTGACATGATTTCTTTAATCTTGGTTGGGTCTATCTCTAATCCACTAGAGCTAATGACGTATCCCAAGAGTTTTCCTGAGGTGACTCCAAAAGCACACTTGGATGGGTTCAACCTCACGTTGTATTTTCTTAACCTTTCAAAGAATTTTCTTAGGGCTACCAAATGCCCTAGTCGATCCTTTGATTTCACGATCATTTCATCTACATTACTTTGACTTCCTTGTGCATCATGTCATGGAGTAAAGCATTTGCTACTCGTTGGTAAGTGGCACCCGTGTTTTTCAACTCGAATGGCATCAGCGTGTAGCAGTAAGTGCCCCAAGGTGTTATGAAAGTTGTTTTCTCCATGTCTTCTTCTGCCATGAGGATCTGATTGTACCCTACGTATCCATCCATAAATGAGAGAAGTGTGTGATTCGTTGTAGTATTTACTAAAATATCGATGTGTGGTAAAGGGAAGTCGTCCTTTGGACTTACCTTATTTAGATCTCGATAGTCGACACTTATTCGTACCCTTCCATCCTTCTTTGGAACTGGGACTACATTTGCAACCCATTCAGTGTATTTAGATACCCTGATAAAACCTGTTGTTATTTATTTTTGTACTTCTTTTTTATTTTAAGAGCTATGTCGGGTTTCATTCGACGTAACTTTTATTTTACAGGTTTCATTCCTGGAATTAGTGGAATTATGTGTTGAGCTATTTTTCTATTAATATCTGGCATATCTTCATATGACCAAGCGAATACATCGATGAATTCCTTTAAAAGATTAATGAAATCGGTTCTTTCATCTTTATTAAGTGTTAGTCCGATTTTCACTTCTCTTTTAATGGTTGGATCTTTTGAGATGTCAACCGTTTCATTATCCTCAAATATCGGTGTTTTATTTTCAAGTGTTTCCATTGCTTTAATTATTTCCTTATCACTTTTATTGTTAGTTAAGCAATGCTCATCATCTTGAGTTAAAGAATGACACGAGGAGTAAGTAGAAGAAGACATATTATTGAATTTTGAATTCATTACATTAAATAAAGAGACGTCCATTGGGACTTAGTTATTGACTATCTTAGGGGAAGACACTAAAGAAGAAGAGCTAGGAGAGGGTGTTACGACTAAAGATTTAGAAGAATCGATAAGGGAAGACTTTAACTCAGACTCTGACTCAGATGATTCATCGAACAATGGTCCTTGTCCGGTTGTTAAAGAAAACTTTCTTTTGCTTGGAGTAGTCACTTTCAAGGTCTTTCGCCATCCTTGAACTAGACCCTCTGCTGGAGTGATAAGTTTGGAGGGATAAAAGTTATCACTATGTAATACTGTTTGAATGAGCAAGGAGATGTCTTCGATACGCGTTGGCTCATTCTTTTCATACCCAAAGAGGAGTCCCATGACATTAAAGTCAAAGCATGGGGTGCTTTTTCCTTATGGATGGGAGTTGGGACATTTTCTATAAAGTTGCAATCCATGAATATCTCGAACCCAGGCTGTCTTACCCCATTCTTGACAAAGGGTTCAGGGAATTCATAGCATGGAAAATCCTCTCCCTCTTTTATGAATTGTCCATTTAATTTAGAGTAAGAGGGTAACGATCCATTGGGATTTCTTTCTTTTAGGTACATGCACTCCTACGTGCGTTTGCCTTTTCCCGGGCTCGCTTAAGATCTTCCTGAGTCAGTTCGAAACCATGTCCAAAAGTGTCCAATTTAGGGAGGTCGGGTAGTCCCATTTGTTTTGCTATTCTTTTCTTCTTTCCGAGGGTCATTCCAGGAAAGTGTCCTTGTTTCTTAAGGATAGAGTTTACTGTCATGTTAGAGTGGAATTCATAGTGAAGAAGGGTCCTTTCATCTTCCTCGATCAAGGAGACCTCTTCGTTAAAGCCCTACAAGTCCTCATCATCTTCATCGTGCTCCACATTTATGATGGGATTTTCAATAGCTTTGATCCTCATTGGTGAAGCATCAATCGTGACAGGGATTCCTCCCACTATAGCCTCCACTTGCTGATGAAGGGATGAAGGGACGACCTTTAGGTCATGAAGCCAAGGGCGTCCCAACAATAGGTTGAAAGAGGCTTTAATGTCTACCACTTGAAGATGATCCATTATTTGCTGATCCATTATTTGTTGATCCATTATCTACAAGAGTCATTGGGACATTCATCCTCTTGTAGATTACCATGAAATTTAATGCTTTATTATGTTTATCACCCTCTGGAGGTAAATCCTTGTCGGAAAAGGTGATTAAATTTATATGATTAGGAAGATCACTCGTTAGAAAGTTAGCCAACCCCTCAAAAGTGGTTTCACAATCTAATCCTATCTTATCCAAAGCATTCATTACTGCCAACCTATGTTGATGGGATGTAGCCAAGAGTTTCCATACATTCATGTCAAATTTGGTCTTCTTCAATTGCTTGACAACATCGTTGTCCTCTATAATAGGTATGGGAACTTGCTAAGTAGTAGGGATAGGTTGTAGCACAATAACGGGAGGTTGCATTCTCCCGGATCTTGTGAGGACATCTATGGGTGAATCTTCTTCATCCCAAATGTCGTCTACCAGATATATTGTGGAGATTGGGGTCTCTTCCAAATCTTTATGGTAGACATCCTCGTCGTCACTGTCCCAAACTCTATTAATAGTAGCATTTGTTTCTTGTGGAATTTGAACTATCTTTTTATCATCAATCAGTTTCTAAATTAAATCTTTAAATTTAAAACAGTGTTCTATTGTATATCCCCGTGATTGGTGATATGGACAGTAAAATCTATCCATCATCTTTAGTAATTCAAATGGTCTCGGTTCAAGAGGTTTAATCTTGCAACCCTCAGCGAGCATTTTGAACATGTTTGCATAGGTGGTCCCAATTAGAGTGTAGGACTTATGGCTCCTTTTAGGTGTCTCAACTACTTGAAGAGAAAATGGTTTTTTGTAGTTGATGATACCTCTTTGTTGACATGTTTATTTTATTCTTGTTCAGTGTGTTCAAGAATCTTTCTACAAATGCTTACGAATTTTTCTACTGAATATACCAGGAGAAATATATCTTCCTTAGTGGGCGGTTATTGCATTACAGACGGTTCACTCATGGCATCGAAGAATACTTCTACAAGGGCATGAGCTTCTTCAAAAGCTTGCCTGAGGTGACTCCAAAAGCACACTTAGATGGTTTCAACCTCATATTGTATTTTCTTAGCCTTTCGAAAAATTTCCTAAAGGCTACTTGATGTCCTGGACGGTCTTTTGATTTCACAATCATGTCGTCGACATATACTTCGACTTCTTTATGTATCATGTCATGGAGTAAGGCAGTTGTTGCACGTTAGTAGGTGGCACCCGCGTTTTTCAACCCGAATGACATTACCGTGTAGCAGTAAGTGCCCCATGGCGTTATGAAAGTTGTTTTCTCCATGTCTTCTTCTGCCATGAGAATCTGATTGTAACCTGCGTATCCGTCCATGAACGAGAGAAAGCGTGATTTGCCGTGTTATCCACCAGAATATCAATGTGTGGTAAAGGGAAGTCGTCCTTTGGACTTGCCTTATTTAAATCTCGATAGTCGACACATTCTCACCCTTCCATCTTTTTTCGGAATTGGGACGACGTTGGCGACCCATTCGGGGTATTTAGATACCCTGATGAAACCTGCAGTTATTTGTTTTTGAACCTCTTCTTTTATTTTTAAGAGCTACGTCGGGTTTCATTCGACGTAACTTTTGTTTTACAGGTTTCATTCCTGGAATTAGTGGTATAGTGTGTTGAGCTATTTCTCTATTAATGCCTGGCATATCTTAGTATGACAAAGCAAATACATCGATAAATTCTTTAAGTAAGTTAATTAAATCGGTTCTTTCTTGTTCATTAAGTGTTAGTCCGATTTTAACTTCTCTTTTATTGGTTGAATCATTTGAGATATCAACCGTCTCTGTATATTCAATTACCGGTGTTTTCTTTTTGAGTGTTTCCATTGCTTTAATAAGTTCTTTGTCTTTTTCATTGTTAGTTAAGCAATGCTCGTCATCTTGGGTTAGAGAAGAACACAAGAAGTAAGGAGAAGAAGATATATTATTGTACTCTGAGATCATTACATCAAAGAGTAATATGTCCTCAGGGACTTGATCACTAGCTATTCCAGGAAAGAGATAGAAGGGGAAGGTGCTACTACTAAAGACCTAGATACTATAGGGAGAGACTCTGACTCTGACTCAGACGACTCTTCATACATAGGTCCTTGCCTGTCGTGATAGATATCTTTCTTCCACTTGGAGTAGTCACCTTGACAATCTTGCGCCACCCTTGTAGTGATCCTTCCGCTGAAGTGATTAGCTTCGAGGGATCGAAGCTTTCACTTTGTAGGATTGTTTGAATGAGCGAGGAGTTATCCTCTTTGTAGGTTGGCTCATTCTTTTCTCGCCCAAATAATAATCCCATGACATTAAAGTCAAAGCATGGGGGTGCTTTCTCCTTATAGTCAGGAATTGGAATTTCATCTATGAAATAACAATCCAGGAAAATTTCAAATCCCGGTTGCCTTATGCCGTTTACAACAAATGGCTTGGGAAATTCATAGCATGGATAGTCCTCTCCTTCTTTAATGAATTGACCATTAAATGTAAGAGGATATTGATCCATTAGGATTGCTTCTTTTGAATGAGAGCGTCTCTACATGCCTTTGATTTTTCCTAGGCTCGCTTGAGATCTTTCCGAGTCGGTTCGAAACCAAGTTCAAAAGTATCTAATTTAGGGAGGCTAGGTGATTCCAGTGGTTTTTCTATTCCTTTCTTCTTTCCTAGGGTCATCCCAGGAAAATGTCCTTGTTTCTTCATAATAGCATTTACAATCATGTTGGAATGGGGATCAGGGCAAAGAGGGGTCCTTTCATCCTCCTGGATTGAGGAGACCTCTTCGTTAAAGCCCCATAAATCTTCATTATCCTCATCGTGCTCCACATTAATTATGGGATTTTCTATAGACTTGATTCTCATAGGTGAAGCATCGATGGTGATAGGAATTCCCCCAACTATGGTCATGAAGCCAAGGGCGTCCCAACAGTAGATTGAATGAAGCTTTAATGTCCACTTCTTGAAAAGTAGTAGCATGTTCTATTGTTCCTGTCATTACATTCATGGTAATTTTTCAAAGAGCTTGGCGACGAGTGTTGTCGTAGGCCCTTATTCCTTGCGTTAACGGGGTTAAATCTTCATCCCTTATACCTAGCATCCTCGCAGTTCTAAGTGGACATACGTTAATGGCTGATCCATTGTCTACAAGAGTCATAGAGACGTTCATTCTCTTGCAAACAACTGTGAGGTTCAATGCCTTATACTGTTTGTCACCTTCTGGGGTTAAATCCTTGTCAGAAAAAGTGATCAAATTGATTGGACTAGGAAGGTCACTCGTGAGGAAGTTAGCCAACCCCTCAAGAGTGGTGTCAGAATCTATCCCTATTTTGTCCAAGGCATTCATTACAGCTAACCTATGTTCTCGAGATGTCGCCAGAAGTTTCCATACGTTCATTTCAACTTTTGTTTTCTTAAACTACTTAATGATATCATTGTCTTTAATGATAGGTATGGGAACTTGCTGTGTTGTTGGCATGGGTTGTGTTGAAACGGGAGGTTGCATTCTCCCGGATCTTGTGAGGACGTCTATTGATGAATCTTCTTCAACCCAAAAGTCGTCCATGGCGTATGACACTGAAGGTGGAGGTCCTACCATGTCTTTTAAGTAGACGTCTTCTTCATCACTGTCCTAAACTCCATTAAAATTTGCATCCTCTTCTTGTGGAACTTGGACTAGTTTCTTTTCATCAATCATTTTCTGAATAAAATCCTTAAACTTAAAATAGTTCGATAGTGTGACCCCCTGATTAATGATACTGACAGTAATATCTATCTGTCCTTTTCAATGATTTGAATGGTCTCGGTTCGAGAGGTTTGATCTCGCCACTCTCAGAGAACATTTCGAACATTTGTACATATGGGATCCCAATTGGAGTGTAAATATATTACTCTTCTTGGGTTTTTCGGTGACTTGTAGGGGAAAACGCTTTGCCTCATAAGTCCTTCCTATGGGTGTGAATTCTCTCTTAGGTTCATCTTTCGGAGTGGAACATCGTCATATTTCTTCTGAAGTTCCTTTATAGCCTTGAGAGTTTCACGTAGCAAATGCGAACCTTCCATCATAGATAGTGTGAGCGATTGTATGTCCTCTTTACTTGCTGGTTCCGGAAGGTTATCCATGGCGCCGACGGTGTGCTCGACGGTGCAAGATACGCGTTTCTTAACTCTTTTATCTATTTAACTAACGCTAGTTTGCAGGTATCGCCGTTGCAAGAGTGATTTAGGATCGCAGAACGTTCTGAATCATTCTCCGTCCCTATCGATACTTTGACATTTGTTTTCAAAACTTGCGTTTCTCCAAACTCAGTCAAAGTGGAAGCTTCTGTAGACACCCATTTGTGTCTCCCTATAACCAAATCCAGTGATGAGTACCTTTTCACATCGAATCATAATCGAATGAAGTGAAAGTGTGGAAAGTTTAGTGTTGCGGAAAGGTTTAATTTCTTTACTCTTCTCTCTGTTTTTAAAAACCTATTTTAAGAAAACAGCCAATCCAGTTTTGATGGTCCATGATATGGGTCAAATAATAGTGTAGTTGGACGGGGCTTGAAAAGAGCTTTCCAACGATATATTATAAGCCCAATTCCGATGAATATTGAGGAAGTTATGACCAAATTACTGAACTGGGCCTGGTTTGAGCCTTATATGCGGCCCAATGATCTAGGGGAGGGCCTAATATAGATTTATCATTCCTAATGCAATTAGGAATGGTTTTAGTCTTCTAGATTTTTCTAGAAGGTCTTTTCATACCTAATTCAATTAGCATTGATAAATTGACTTTTGTTGACTTTTTAGAGTTTTAATCGGAACAAAAGAACGTTTTTGAGGAAAATACAATTTTATCCTCCCGTACAACAATTTCTATCTGATTTTAAGAAAACGCGTCGATTTCTTAGTCAGCGCCAACCGCCAGCTGTAGCGCCTGACGCTACGATTGGCCCCTGGCGCTAAGGACAACGTTTGACGCTAATCTGGGTTTTTGCGTCAGAACTCTGTTTTTGATGTTTTATCTTTTTGGCTGATTTTCTCTATAAATAGCTTCCTAAAAACTCCGTTTTCATTCACCAATTCTCTCTCTAACCAACTCTCATCAAGATTCTCTTGATTACTCTCTCTCTCTCTCTCTCTTTTCTAAACTAGCCTTTTCTCAAATATAAAAATTCCGCATTCATCAGACTTAGATACACCTAGCATTATTCGAAGTTGCCTTCACCCTAGACGTGAAAGGTTTAATTTCAGAGGGTTTGGTCCCAAATCTCTCTTTCATTTATTAAATTTAATTGTTTATTTTATTATTTTCCTTGAATTTACTAACGTGTGTATTTTGTTATTAGAAAGAGATATGAGGCATCCAAGTAAGTTCTTTAATTGTTTGCATTGTTATTATGATACAGAAATCATGTCTAGGTTGTTATTATAACTCCTAATGTCATGTTAGGGCGTTTTGATCTTCCTAGTATCATGTTTAAGGAAAAGGGCTAAAGATATGATTTTTGATGTTTAGTGACATGCTAGGGTTTGTTATTAATCTTGTTAGTATCATGCCTAGGATCTTACTTTACTATTATTATGCTTTAACATGATTATGATTTTTATGATTTATTTATCATGATTATTTTTATAACTGTTATAATTATTGTTATGATGATTATTTTTAAGTATGATTGTTATGGTTATAATTATTATTATGATGATTATAATTATAATTAGGATTGTTATTATGTTGCTTGATTTATTGTTATTGCTTGATCACACCTTTTATGCATGTTTAAAGGGAATTGGTTTTTGTAATCATGCTTAATAAGATAATTGATAATCTTGTTTAGGGTTAATATGATTATAATTCAAGTGATCGCCAATAATAGTTTTATTTGTGCATTAATATTCAACCAACATAGATTAAACAGGTTTAGGTTAATCCTACGGATTGCATGTTAGTCAGAAAGCGCACATGAATACGATCAGAATAAAGTAGAGGCCTATTATTAGGGAAGGTTCAGTCTCTTTTAGGTTGGATTTGTACCTTCATCCCCGAACCCTATTTGGTTTAAGACCTTATGGAGTTGACGATCTCTTGGGTCGTTAAGGGGTGTAACCTTCACCTCGTGAACGGTTTACAAGTTCATAAAAAAAACTTGTTGGCGACTCTTTTTCTTTATCTTCTTTCCCTTTGGACGCCACTGTACTTTAGTGTATGATCACAGTGGGGTTCAAGCTAGGGATTAACGCTTGAAATATTCCCTACAGTATTTGGCGACTCCAATGGGGAGGATTTCTATTTTAATTCCTGAAATTTATTTCGGTAATGATTTAGAATGAGTGGATGAGACTCGAAACGTTCTAAGTATTTCATGTGCGTAATTTTGATTAACACTATTGTCATATGCATAAAAAAGATCTCATTGGAAAGACCATCCATAATGAGTTAAAAGATAGGATTTTACACGTAAAAAATTTGAGAAATATCTTTCACAACTAGGACCGAAATAACACTGCGCGAAACTGGAAAATTTTATCGAGCACAGAAAGCTGCTGAGGCATGTAGGAATTAGCTTCAGCGAATAGAATATTAGCGCCATAATTTTAACTGTAGCGCCATACGACAACTTTGTTGCCAGGCGCTACAGCTAAAACCTGGCGCCAATCTTTGTTTGCTGGCGCCAAATTCTTTTAATACCGAGCTAGAAATATGCATTCTAATTTCGACCAGCTTTTCGCATTGTTTGCTCGATCCTACATCCTGATTGAGTTTTTCTCACTTTTCTTAAACCCATATGTGTTCTACATAATGATATAACCTTCTAGGAATTCATGCTCCATCAACCTGATTGAACGCTCTGAGCAACAAAGGGTACATCCGAGATTGTTGAATTCACTAAACCATGGAAGCGAGTTTTTTCTAAAACTCGCGGTGTCCCATCCACTCACGCCACCCCTTCACGGTTAGGCTTCCGTGCGGTGCATCCGGAAAATTAACCATGGACCCTCTATTGACTAACCCATATCCCGAACTTTAGAGAACTAGAGCCATGGTTAGGTGGCAAACTCATTGCATCATATCGTGCCTACTTGACTAATTGTGCATTATTTTTGTGCATGCAATATATGTGTCTCTTAACCGTTTGTTTGACTTGTGTTAAGATTAAATAAATTAATGACTAAAAGAACTTTTCCTAATTAATTTGTTAATTAATTAATTAATTTGAGTAAATAAAATCTAATATTTTAACCAGAATTGACCTAGTACGACTTTAGGCATACCCCTGTTGATTAATAACACCGTAGACAGTTTCAGATTGAAGCTCCAGCAATGGCGCCAAAGTCTGGACTGTAGCGCCACTCAGTGGAGTGTGGCGCCTGGCGACAGCTCTGTCGTCTGGTGCTACACTACAAAGAGAGGCGTCAGTCCTGTCGTTTTGACGACAGTTCGGATTATGATCGAGTCATCACCTAGTGGCTAATTAACCAGTTTGCTAATTAATTCGGTTAAATTTCGCTGTCAATAATACTTTGTTAAGTCATTAATTGAGTCTAGGCACTAAACCCCATGGTCTTACACAAGAGTCCAAACATGTCACTTACACTCCACGCACACACCCATACACACACTTTGACCATGTTTAAGAGAGTCTTGTATGCGCGTTTTTTCCCGTCATTTTTTTAGGGGGCGTAAGTCGGATATTAATCCTCTAATTTAAACACCATACTTAGTTCTAAAAAATATATACATTATTTTTGCAAATATGCACCCTATTTTTTTATTTTTCCTCTTTGAAAAACCGTAAAGTCAAGGTCGAATTGAGTCAAGTAATTAAAACGCAAAATGGTTTAAATTACAACGTGTGGTCAAGAAAAGAAGGACGGTTAATCAAAGACAACCTTTTCGTACAAGTCCAACTTTTCGAAAAACCCATTGCTCGTAAGAGGAAAGCTAGGACAGTAATGGCAACACAGAAGAAGTCAATGAGATTAGGAACCAACTGGTTACCGTGAGTGAGGCACTGAAGCTCCTAACACTTAAGATCGATGATCCCGTGAAACAACAATAGATGGACCTCATGCAAGAGATTCTAAGAAACCTATCTAGAGACTACAAGTTTCAAGGGATTAGTTCACAAGGGGTCTTGGTGGACAAAGATCTTCTTCCACAAAAGTTCAATGCCAACGACATCCCGAAATTCAAAGCAACCGATAACCCTTATTTTTATTTAAGAGCCTTCGAGACAATAATAAGTATTAAGGGTATCGAAAAGAAGGTTTTCCCCTCTCTGTTCTCATTATCTCTCGAGACTGTTTTCCAGCAATGGTTCTTTTCTCTCGAGAAAGAAAAGACCTCCACCTGGGAGTCCATAGCAAATGCTTTCGTTGATAGATACAAATGCAACATTCAACTTGAGATTGACCATAGGGAGCATGAAATCCTCAAGCACAAAGAGAATGAAGGCTTCACCTCTTTCTTTAACAAATGGAGAGAAACCTTAGCTAAGATGATCGAGGGCCGAGTAAAAAAGATTTTGTAAGGCTATTCATCAAAAACCTTCAAGAAAAGTACTCCAAGCGTCTCAAGTATCAAAATAATCTCCATACCTTCAAGGCCGTCTACGACATTGGAATCAATATTGAAGTTGACCTGGCTAAGTTGAAAGCTGCCAACAATAACTCCAACAGTGGCTGGAAAGGAAAGAAGAACGGCAATCCTTCTTCTTCCAAAACCACCAACTCAAACAACGTTAACACTTTTAACCTAGGGAAATTCCTTGCTATGAATAACCAAGGACAAAAGAAACCATTTAGGAGGAACTTTACTCCTATTGGCATGAGTTATGACACCGCATTTGATCGATTAAATGCAAAAGGTCTTATAACTCCTATTGGACCATTTAGGGACCCACAAGTCGAAAAGAGGTCGGCTAATTGGAACCCCAATGCACACTGCAAGTATCACCAAGGTAGGGGCCATCTCAGCGAGAACTGTTGGAAGCTTAAGGAAGCTATCCAAGACTTAATCGACAACAACAAGCTGCCATTGCCCCCTGCCAGTAAGAAGCCAAGTCTTGATAATGCGCTTCTCGCTCATGCCTTAGCTATCTCTGATGAGGAAAACGAGGTGGACCCCTCGTCTGTCATCAAACCTATTAAAGAAATCCATGCCATCGAAGAAGAGGAGATCTTTTCGACGCCATGGATAACCTTCCAGAATCAGCAAGTAAAGAGGACATACAATCGCTCACACTGTATAAGATGGAAGGTTCGCATTTTCTACGTGAAACTCTCAAGGCTATAAAGGAACTTAAGAAGAAATATGACGAGGTTCCACTCCCGAAAGATGAACCGAAGAGAGAATTCACACCCATAGGAACGACTTATGAGGCAAAGCGTTTTCCTCTACAAGTCATCGAAAAACCCAAGAAGAGTAATAGACTCTACACTCCAATTGGGATCCCATATGTACAAATTCGAAATGCTCTCCGAGAGTGGCGAGATCAAACCTCTCGAACCGAGACCATTCGAATCATTGAAAAGGACAGATAGATATTACTGTCAGTATCATCAATCAGGGGGTCACACTATCGAAAACTGTTTTAAATTTAAGGATTTAATTTAGAAAATGATTGATGAAAAGAAACTAGTCCAAGTTCCACAAGAAGAGGATGCAAATATTAATGGAGTTTGGGACAGTGATGAAGAAGATGTCTACTTAAAAGACATGGTAGGACCTCCACCTTCAGTTTCATACGCCATGGACGACTTTTGGGTTGAAGAAGATTCATCAATAGACGTCCTCACAAGATCCGGGAGAATGCAACCTCCCGTTTCAACACAACCCACGGCAACCGCATAGCAAGTTCCCATACCTATCATTGAAGACAATGATATCGTTAAGCAGTTTAAGAAAACAAAAGTTGAAATGAACGTATGGAAACTTCTGGCGACATCCCGAGAACAAAGGTTGGATGTAATGAATGCCTTGGACAAAATAGGGATAGATTCTAACACCACTCCTGAGGGGTTGGCTAACTTCCTCACGATTGACCTTCCTAGTCCAATCAATTTGATCACTTTTTCTGACAAGGATTTACCCACAGAAGGTGACAAACACTATAAGGCATTGAACCTCATAGTAGTTTGCAAGAGAATGAACGTCCCTATGACTCTTGTAGATAATGGATCAGCCATTAATGTCTGTCCACTTAGAACTACGAGGATGCTAGGTATAAGGGATGAAGATTTAACCCCGTCAACGCAAGGAATAAGGGCCTACGACAACACTCGTCGCCAAGCTCTTTGCAAAATTACCATGAATGTAACGCAGGAGCAATAGATTATGCTACTACTTTTTAAGTAGTAGACATTAAAGCTTCATTCAATATACTGTTGGGACGCCCTTGGCTTCATGACCTACAGGTCGTCCCCTCATCTCTCCACCAACAAGTAAAAGCCTTAGTTGGGGGAATTCTTATCACCATCGATGCTTCACCTATGACAATCAAGTCTACAGAAGCCCCAGTGGAGTGGCCAAATACTGTAGGGAATATTTCAAGCGTTAATCCCCTAGCTTGAACCCCACTGTGATCATACACTAAAGTACGGTGGCGTCCAAAGGGAAAGAAGATAGAGCAAAAAGAGTCACCAACAAGTTTTTTTTAGGAACTTGTAAATAGTTGACGAGGTGAAGGTTACACCCCTTAACTATCCAAGAGATCGTCAACTCCATAAGGTCTTGAACCAAATAGGGTTCGGGATGACGGTATAAATCCAACCTAAAAGAGATTGAACCTGCCTTAATAATAGGCCTCTACTTTATTCTGATCGTATTCATGTGCGCTTTCTGACTAACATGCAATCAATAGGATTAACCTAAACCTGTTTTAACTATGTTGGTTGAATATTAATGCACAAATAAAACTATTATTGGCAATGACTTGAATTATAATCATATTAACTCCAAACAAGATTATCAATTATCTTATTAAGTGTGATTACAAATACCAATTCCCTTTAAACATGCATAAAAAGGCGTGATAAAGCAAATAACAATAAATCAAGCAAGATAATAAACAATCTTAATTATAATTATAATCATCATAATAATAATTATAACCATAACAATCATACTTAAAAATAATCATCATAAAATTAATTATAATAATTATAAAAATAATCATGATAATAAATCATAAAATCATAATCATGTTAAAGCATAATAATAGTAAGATCCTAGGCATGATGCTAACAAGATTAATAACAAAACCCTAGCATGTCACTAAAACATCAAAAATCATATCTTTAACCCTAACATGATACTAATATTCATAAATATTAGGAAAGAATATAGAAGCATCGCATGAATCATAATAAGCATATTTGATATTATAACCTTTTCCCTAAACATGATACTAGGAAGATCAAAACGCCCTAACATGACATTAGGTATTATAATACCAACCTAGACATGATTTCTATATCATAATAACAATGCAAACAATTAAAGAACTTACTTGGATGCCTCGTATCTCTTTCTAATAACAAAATACACACGTTAGTAACTTCAAGGAAAATAATAAAATAAACAATTAAATTAAATAATGGAAAGAGAGATTTAGGACCAAACCCTCAGAAATTAAACCTTTCACGTCTAGGGCGAAGGCAACTTCGAATAATTCTAGGTGTATCTAAGTCTAATGAATGCAAAATTTTTATATTTGAGAAAAGGCTAGTTTAGAAAAGAGAGAGAGGAGAGTAATCAAGAGAATCTTGATGAGAGTTGGTTAGAGAGAGAATTAGTGAATGAAAACGGAGTTTTTAGGAAGCTATTTATAGAGAAAATCAGCCAAAAAGATAAAACATCAAAAATAGAGTTCTAACGCAAAAAGCCAGATTAGCGCCAAACACTGACCTTAGCGCCAGGCGCTAAGGCTAGCGCCAGGCGCCAATCGTAGCGTCAGGCGCTACAGCTGGCGTTTGGCGCTGACTAAGAAATCAACGCGTTTTCTTAAAATCAGATAGAAATTGTCGTACAGGAAGATAAAATCTTATTTTCCTCAAAAACGTTCTTTTGATCTAATGAAAAACTCTAAAAAGTCAACAAAAGTCAATTTATCAATGATAATTAAATTAGGAATAAAATGAACCTTCTAGAAGAATCTAGAAGACTAAAACCATTCCTTATTGCATTAGGAATGATAAATCTATATTAGGCCCTCCCCTAGATCATTGGGCCGCATATAAGGCTCAAACCAGGCCCAATTCAGTAATTTGGCCATAACTTCCTCAATATTCATCGGAATTGGGCTTATAATATATCGTTGGAAAGCTCTTTTTAAGCCCTATCCAAATACACTATTATTGGACCCATATCATGGACCAACCATACTAAATTGGCTGTTTTCTTAAAATAGGTTTTCAAAAACAGAGAGAAGAGAAAAGAAATTAAAATTATCCGCAACACTAAACTTTCCACACTTTTACCTCATTCGATTATGATTCGACGTGAAAGGTACTCATCACTGGGTGTGGTTTTGAGGAGACACAAATGGGTGTCTACACCTACGCATAAAAGAGCTCGACCTCTAAGTACCCTTTTGTATAATTCGTCGTTAATGAGCACATATTGAGAAGCTAAAAGTCTTAAGGCTCGTTTTGCCCTTATGTCAGCATGGGGTGAATATTCTCCCTTTGTGACATAATTGAGGATGTCTGTATACCAAGGTTCTTCCTCTTGGGAAACTTCATCATATTCTATTGCTGGATTTAAGCTGGTTTGGGCCTCTTTTCTATTGTGAGGGGCATTTGCTCAATTTATGTAGGAATCCTAACCATTGAGGCTAGTCTTGCCAAGTCATCAACAAATTGATTTTCCTCTCTAGGTAGATATGTATATTCTACCATTTCCAGTAGGTTTATGAGAGTTTCCAAGTAGGTTTGGTATGGAGCCAAGCTTTCACTCCTTACTTTCCATCTCTTGGAGATTTGATTGATGATCAATGAAGAATCTCCGAAAATTCGAAGTTTCTATACTCCTAATGCTAATGCTGTTTCGAGGCCTACCATGTGTAAGGAGGGTGATCCAATTGTAAGGGGTCCTTCCTTAGATGCCCATGGCCATTTAAAAGCCTAGGACTTTACACTTGTTAAGGTGTAGTAGGATTTGAATTCATGACTGTTTGGGGGACCTTGAATTAGAATTGATTCTATCATTACGCTTTTTTATAAGAAACAAGTAGGAGTCACCAATGAGTATTGGGAAAACTCATAAACCTCGTTCATGCCTTTCTCCCATGTGGAATTCATGGGATAATTAACAAGAATCGTAAGTTTACCCATGCCCAAATTGGTCTACATAAATCAGAAATGAATTCGGGAGCGAGGGTACTAAAATAACGTTCCCTTTAAGGGGGAATCGCTATCCTAGCCCTAGTACGGCCTGTACTAGATCTTCCTTTTATATAATTTCATCACCAAACAATATATGCAACGCAATACCTAAAACTAAATTAGTTGATTTTATTTACGCACATTAATTCACGTAGGAATTACATTGCAACGTCGTTATTCTTTATTTACCTAAATTCATGAATATAACAAAAAATAAACAATATTCGCCTTGGCTTAAGTGAACAACCAACAATTAATTATTCAATTCTAATCTTATTTAATGCATGATACTATGTTGAATTGATTAATTAAACCTTTTAAAATGATCAAGCAACACTAATTAATTAATTAAAGTTCTTTTAAACAAGAAAATAAAAATAATTTATCTAAGTGCTCGAGAATTTACCACTTCTCTTTGATAGATCTCCGTTTAGAACACTTATGGGCTCCTTCTTGTTGGGGAACCTCCACCATAGTAACAAAATATCAAAGGGGTGAGTGTTTAGGACAAGAGGGGTTAGGTAGCACAAGCTCACATGTTTTTCGCCAGAGTTTAGGGTTAATTTCTGTCTATTTAAGCCTCTATTTATAGGGAATGAGTAGGTTTAGGGTTTTTGAACATTCTGCTGCAGCAGGTGTCACGCACAACTGGATTAGTTGCGCACGGCCACCCAGCGCAAGTGATTGAGTTGCGCTGCTCTAGGCAGCGCAACTAATTGTCTTGTGTGCGGCTGTATGGAACAAAAATGCTCAAAGAGACCCAACATAAGAGACCCGTTAACTACATAACGGGTCTCTTTTAAAAGAGAGACCGATTATCTTACATAACAGGTCTCTCGAAATATCCATGAGACCTGCTATTTAAGATAACCGGCCTTCCGTGTTGAAAAAAAAATCAAGGTACAAAGAGAGACCCGTCCTTTTATATTACAGGTCTCTTGGCCTTATTTTTTTAATATAAGATGTCAGAATGACCTGTCATTTTGTAGGTCAATTGAAATTAAACTTTTCACTTTCTTTTCTTCTTACTCTACCGCTTGCATGCCCCTGATCTCTTTCTTATCTCCCTCCTCTCATATCTCTCTCTTCTCCCTCCTCCCTCTTCCTTAATTCTCTCTTCTTTCTCATCCCATTTTTAATTTCCTCTATGTTTTTATCAATTTCAAGTAGTGATCTTCTCTCAGTCATATCATAATTTCAAGATCTATTGTCAAGGTTAGTTTGTATTTTTTTTTTCTTTTCCGTATTTAACGGTTGATCTTCATATTTTTTATTTTTCTTAATAAAAATATTATTTTCTTATAATTGTATATAAATTTTGTTCATTTTTTAAAATTTTAGTACGATTTATCTTCTGGTTATTATAATTGATTTTTAATTTAGTTTTCTTGTTAATATGTTTGTTTTTAACTTATTTTCGACAAAATTTGTTTATAAGGTTTGAATGTAATGTGTTTTTCGATTTTTCTTTGAGGTTTTTTTTCATTCGATTTATTGATATTATTGATCCCTGCCATTTATGGCACCTTTAGGCTATGTTTTATTTATATTTCTATGCTCCTTTGTAGTCGTTTATGTCGTGTTTTTAGAGAATAATGCTCGATTCGCGTGTTTTTGTGTTTGTTTAGAGAAATGCATGCTTTTAATGGCTTTCTTATCATTTTATTCATTTATCGGCTATTTCTCTTGCTTCTCCGTTTCTTTGTCTTGTTTTGTAGGTACGTCGCGGTCTATATCCAATTATTCCCTTTTTCTTTTACATTTTTTTACATTTTTTAACCTTAGTTCTTTTACAGAGAGTCAGATCTAGTTTGTAATTTCTTAAGTTTATTTTTCGCTCAGTTTTTTAACACTATTTTCCCTTTTATCCCTTTTTCACTTCTTATATGATTGTCAAATCTGTTATGTTGATGTATTTTATTTTTTATTTTCATTTTCAATATCATTTAAATAGTTCTTCAAACATTCGTTCTTGCATTTTGTTTTTTGTTAAAATTTATACTTTTGCATCTCCAACCAATTCGTTCCTCGTTTTTAAAATTTATCCTTCTATTTTTCTTTCTTTGTGTTTAATCTTCATTTTGTTTAGATCCGTTTGTCATAATTTTTTCTATTAAAATTTAAGATCTCTTTTTTTCATATGTTTTAACTATTTTTTTGGTTAAGTTTTGGCTTATTTCTTCGTTTGGTTGATTTTTTATCTTTTTTTTTTAAACCTTGATATTTTATCTTTTATATCTATTGGTATAATTTTTCTAATTTATTTTTCTAGAATCTAATTTTTGTTTTTTTCATTACTATATCTATATTTGTGGTTACAGGTAAATTTCTACAAGTTTGAAGGGTGAAGTTGGCGATTGAAGATCATTGAAGCTAGAAGTTATCATTTATAGATTTTTTTAAATTTTTGTGTATTGAATTTCATTGTTATCTGTACTATGTTTGTAAATTTTGGGGCATATGATATTCAAGAATTATTTTTGTACTCTGTATTTAACAATGCAAAAAGGTTTAAATAAGTAACATTCATAAATTGTTATTATAATTTTAAAAATCAAATTAAATAAGCTATTTTTTTATTTTAAATAAGACCCAAGAGACCCGTTAAGCTAAATAAGCGGTCTCAACTTTCTCATAAAAGAGATTGCCTATCTTCAGTAGGTAGTCTCTCTTTTTCATAAAAAAGAGACCGCTTATCTTCAATAGGTGGTCTCAGTTTTGTCATTCTAGAGGCCGCCTTTAGTCAAGTAGTCTCTTTGCCAAAGAGACCGCTGAGCTAGAGACCGCCTCTAAGGCAGTCTCTTTGTTAATTTGGACGGGTCTCTTTTGCCTACTTTGTAGTAGTGAAGATTCGATTTTCAAATTTTATGAAATTCTCAATCTTTCACGAGTGCAACTCTGGCAGTTGCGCTGAGTATCAGGCGCAACTGAATTAGTTGCGAGCGCCTGCCCAGCGCTACTCTTTGAGATACGCGAGTTATTTTCTTGGCAGCGCTGCGAGCGCCTGCCCAGCGCGACTCTTTAAGTACGGGCTAAGCCTTATTGGATTTATGTAATTGGACTCTATTTGGCTTTGTTTCTTTTTTTGGGCTAGTATTTTGTGTTTTTTGGTTAAACCAGTTATTTATAAGCATTCTTCACTTCGATCCAACACGAAGATGGTTTTATTTATCATCATTTCATTTCCTGTCAGGACAGCAGGCCAAAAGTAGGTGTCTACACCACGAATGCTTCGTATTATGTAGCGTTGTTGGTAACGTCAAAATCTAGCTTTATGAAGATTGGAACACGTTCCTATTTTGGTGATACCAATAGTACTCCTACGCCACATCCCTTTTGGTTAGAGGCTGCGTCGAAGTAGAGAGTCCAAGTATCATCTTTTGTAACCATCAAGTCTTCGTCTAGAAAATCATTCTCATGTATCGGTGTGGAATCTTCTATTGGAAAATCCGCTAAGAAATCTGAAATCACGGATCCCATAATGGCCTTTTAAGGCATGAACCTTACATCAAATTGGGCTAGGTTGACTATCCATCTTGATATTCGCCCATTTAATGTAGATTTCTCGAAAAGATACTTGAGTGGATCCATTCGAGATACTACAAAGACCGTATGAACGAGCATGTAATGTCTTAACTTGATTGTGGCCCACACTAATACGAGGCACAATTTCTCAAGTGGTGTATAGCGTATTTCATACTAGAGCATCTTTGTGCTTAAATAGTAAATGGCGTTCTCCTTTCCTTCTACTTCTTGTGCGAACATAGCCCCCATTGTCTCCTTGGTGACTGTTAAGTACAACTTAAGAGGGATTCTTGGGAGTGCTGGTGCTGATACAGGAGGGTTAGCGAGCTAGGATTTGATCTTCCGAAAGGCTATTTGACACTCATTGTCCCATATTACCGGCACGTTCTTTTTGAGCTTCTTGAATATTAGTTCACATATTGTTGTCAATTTAGATATGAACATACTTATGTATTGCAACCGGCCAATAAATCCCCGAATTTGCTTTTCGGTGTTGGGCGGTGGCATTGACATGATTTCTTTAATCTTGGTTGGGTCTATCTCTAATCCACTAGAGCTAATGACGTATCCCAAGAGTTTTCCTGAGGTGACTCCAAAAGCACACTTGGATGGGTTCAACCTCACGTTGTATTTTCTTAACCTTTCAAAGAATTTTCTTAGGGCTACCAAATGCCCTAGTCGATCCTTTGATTTCACGATCATTTCATCTACATATACTTTGACTTCCTTGTGCATCATGTCATGGAGTAAAGCATTTGCTACTCGTTGGTAAGTGGCACCCGTGTTTTTCAACTCGAATGGCATCAGCGTGTAGCAGTAAGTGCCCCAAGGTGTTATGAAAGTTGTTTTCTCCATGTCTTCTTCTGCCATGAGGATCTGATTGTACCCTACGTATCCATCCATAAATGAGAGAAGTGTGTGATTCGTTGTAGTATTTACTAAAATATCGATGTGTGGTAAAGGGAAGTCGTCCTTTGGACTTACCTTATTTAGATCTCGATAGTCGACACTTATTCGTACCCTTCCATCCTTCTTTGGAACTGGGACTACATTTGCAACCCATTCAGTGTATTTAGATACCCTGATAAAACCTGTTGTTATTTATTTTTGTACTTCTTCTTTTATTTTAAGAGCTATGTCGGGTTTCATTCGACGTAACTTTTATTTTACAGGTTTCATTCCTGGAATTAGTGGAATTATGTGTTGAGCTATTTTTCTATTAATATCTGGCATATCTTCATATGACCAAGCGAATACATCGATGAATTCCTTTAAAAGATTAATGAAATCGGTTCTTTCATCTTTATTAAGTGTTAGTCCGATTTTCACTTCTCTTTTAATGGTTGGATCTTTTGAGATGTCAACCGTTTCATTATCCTCAAATATCGGTGTTTTATTTTCAAGTGTTTCCATTGCTTTAATTATTTCCTTATCACTTTTATTGTTAGTTAAGCAATGCTCATCATCTTGAGTTAAAGAATGACACGAGGAGTAAGTAGAAGAAGACATATTATTGAATTTTGAATTCATTACATTAAATAAAGAGACGTCCATTGGGACTTAGTTATTGACTATCTTAGGGGAAGACACTAAAGAAGAAGAGCTAGGAGAGGGTGTTACGACTAAAGATTTAGAAGAATCGATAAGGGAAGACTTTAACTCAGACTCTGACTCAGATGATTCATCGAACAATGGTCCTTGTCCGGTTGTTAAAGAAAACTTTCTTTTGCTTGGAGTAGTCACTTTCAAGGTCTTTCGCCATCCTTGAACTAGACCCTCTGCTGGAGTGATAAGTTTGGAGGGATAAAAGTTATCACTATGTAATACTGTTTGAATGAGCAAGGAGATGTCTTCGATACGCGTTGGCTCATTCTTTTCATACCCAAAGAGGAGTCCCATGACATTAAAGTCAAAGCATGGGGGTGCTTTTTCCTTATGGATGGGAGTTGGGACATTTTCTATAAAGTTGCAATCCATGAATATCTCGAACCCAGGCTGTCTTACCCCATTCTTGACAAAGGGTTCAGGGAATTCATAGCATGGAAAATCCTCTCCCTCTTTTATGAATTGTCCATTTAATTTAGAGTAAGAGGGTAACGATCCATTGGGATTTCTTTCTTTTAGGTACATGCACTCCTACGTGCGTTTGCCTTTTCCCGGGCTCGCTTAAGATCTTCCTGAGTCAGTTCGAAACCATGTCCAAAAGTGTCCAATTTAGGGAGGTCGGGTAGTCCCATTTGTTTTGCTATTCTTTTCTTCTTTCCGAGGGTCATTCCAGGAAAGTGTCCTTGTTTCTTAAGGATAGAGTTTACTGTCATGTTAGAGTGGAATTCATAGTGAAGAAGGGTCCTTTCATCTTCCTCGATCAAGGAGACCTCTTCGTTAAAGCCCTACAAGTCCTCATCATCTTCATCGTGCTCCACATTTATGATGGGATTTTCAATAGCTTTGATCCTCATTGGTGAAGCATCAATCGTGACAGGGATTCCTCCCACTATAGCCTCCACTTGCTGATGAAGGGATGAAGGGACGACCTTTAGGTCATGAAGCCAAGGGCGTCCCAACAATAGGTTGAAAGAGGCTTTAATGTCTACCACTTGAAGATGATCCATTATTTGCTGATCCATTATTTGTTGATCCATTATCTACAAGAGTCATTGGGACATTCATCCTCTTGTAGATTACCATGAAATTTAATGCTTTATTATGTTTATCACCCTCTGGAGGTAAATCCTTGTCGGAAAAGGTGATTAAATTTATATGATTAGGAAGATCACTCGTTAGAAAGTTAGCCAACCCCTCAAAAGTGGTTTCACAATCTAATCCTATCTTATCCAAATCATTCATTACTGCCAACCTATGTTGATGGGATGTAGCCAAGAGTTTCCATACATTCATGTCAAATTTGGTCTTCTTCAATTGCTTGACAACATCGTTGTCCTCTATAATAGGTATGGGAACTTGCTAAGTAGTAGGGATAGGTTGTAGCACAATAACGGGAGGTTGCATTCTCCCGGATCTTGTGAGGACATCTATGGGTGAATCTTCTTCATCCCAAATGTCGTCTACCAGATATATTGTGGAGATTGGGGTCTCTTCCAAATCTTTATGGTAGACATCCTCGTCGTCACTGTCCCAAACTCTATTAATAGTAGCATTTGTTTCTTGTGGAATTTGAACTATCTTTTTTATCATCAATCAGTTTCTAAATTAAATCTTTAAATTTAAAACAGTGTTCTATTGTATATCCCCGTGATTGGTGATATGGACAGTAAAATCTATCCATCATCTTTAGTAATTCAAATGGTCTCGGTTCAAGAGGTTTAATCTTGCAACCCTCAGCGAGCATTTTGAACATGTTTGCATAGGTGGTCCCAATTAGAGTGTAGGACTTATGGCTCCTTTTAGGTGTCTCAACTACTTGAAGAGAAAATGGTTTCTTTGTAGTTGATGATACCTCTTTGTTGACATGTTTATTTTATTCTTGTTCAGTGTGTTCAAGAATCTTTCTACAAATGCTTACGAATTTTTCTACTGAATATACCAGGAGAAATATATCTTCCTTAGTGGGCGGTTATTGCATTACAGACGGTTCACTCATGGCATCGAAGAATACTTCTACAAGGGCATGAGCTTCTTCAAAAGCTTGCCTGAGGTGACTCCAAAAGCACACTTAGATGGTTTCAACCTCATATTGTATTTTCTTAGCCTTTCGAAAAATTTCCTAAAGGCTACTTGATGTCCTGGACGGTCTTTTGATTTCACAATCATGTCGTCGACATATACTTCGACTTCTTTATGTATCATGTCATGGAGTAAGGCAGTTGTTGCACGTTAGTAGGTGGCACCCGCGTTTTTCAACCCGAATGACATTACCGTGTAGCAGTAAGTGCCCCATGGCGTTATGAAAGTTGTTTTCTCCATGTCTTCTTCTGCCATGAGAATCTGATTGTAACCTGCGTATCCGTCCATGAACGAGAGAAGTGCGTGATTTGCCGTGTTATCCACCAGAATATCAATGTGTGGTAAAGGGAAGTCGTCCTTTGGACTTGCCTTATTTAAATCTCGATAGTCGACACATTCTCACCCTTCCATCTTTTTTCGGAATTGGGACGACGTTGGCGACCCATTCGGGGTATTTAGATACCCTGATGAAACCTGCAGTTATTTGTTTTTGAACCTCTTCTTTTATTTTTAAGAGCTACGTCGGGTTTCATTCGACGTAACTTTTGTTTTACAGGTTTCATTCCTGGAATTAGTGGTATAGTGTGTTGAGCTATTTCTCTATTAATGCCTGGCATATCTTAGTATGACAAAGCAAATACATCGATAAATTCTTTAAGTAAGTTAATTAAATCGGTTCTTTCTTGTTCATTAAGTGTTAGTCCGATTTTAACTTCTCTTTTATTGGTTGAATCATTTGAGATATCAACCGTCTCTGTATATTCAATTACCGGTGTTTTCTTTTTGAGTGTTTCCATTGCTTTAATAAGTTCTTTGTCTTTTTCATTGTTAGTTAAGCAATGCTCGTCATCTTGGGTTAGAGAAGAACACAAGAAGTAAGGAGAAGAAGATATATTATTGTACTCTGAGATCATTACATCAAAGAGTAATATGTCCTCAGGGACTTGATCACTAGCTATTCCAGGAAAGAGATAGAAGGGGAAGGTGCTACTACTAAAGACCTAGATACTATAGGGAGAGACTCTGACTCTGACTCAGACGACTCTTCATACATAGGTCCTTGCCCTGTCGTGATAGATATCTTTCTTCCACTTGGAGTAGTCACCTTGACAATCTTGCGCCACCCTTGTAGTGATCCTTCCGCTGAAGTGATTAGCTTCGAGGGATCGAAGCTTTCACTTTGTAGGATTGTTTGAATGAGCGAGGAGTTATCCTCTTTGTAGGTTGGCTCATTCTTTTCTCGCCCAAATAATAATCCCATGACATTAAAGTCAAAGCATGGGGGTGCTTTCTCCTTATAGTCAGGAATTGGAATTTCATCTATGAAATAACAATCCAGGAAAATTTCAAATCCCGGTTGCCTTATGCCGTTTACAACAAATGGCTTGGGAAATTCATAGCATGGATAGTCCTCTCCTTCTTTAATGAATTGACCATTAAATGTAAGAGGATATTGATCCATTAGGATTGCTTTCTTTTGAATGAGAGCGTCTCTACATGCCTTTGATTTTTCCTAGGCTCGCTTGAGATCTTTCCGAGTCGGTTCGAAACCAAGTTCAAAAGTATCTAATTTAGGGAGGCTAGGTGATTCCAGTGGTTTTTCTATTCCTTTCTTCTTTCCTAGGGTCATCCCAGGAAAATGTCCTTGTTTCTTCATAATAGCATTTACAATCATGTTGGAATGGGGATCAGGGCAAAGAGGGGTCCTTTCATCCTCCTGGATTGAGGAGACCTCTTCGTTAAAGCCCCATAAATCTTCATTATCCTCATCGTGCTCCACATTAATTATGGGATTTTCTATAGACTTGATTCTCATAGGTGAAGCATCGATGGTGATAGGAATTCCCCCAACTATGGTCATGAAGCCAAGGGCGTCCCAACAGTAGATTGAATGAAGCTTTAATGTCCACTTCTTGAAAAGTAGTAGCATGTTCTATTGTTCCTGTCATTACATTCATGGTAATTTTTCAAAGAGCTTGGCGACGAGTGTTGTCGTAGGCCCTTATTCCTTGCGTTAACGGGGTTAAATCTTCATCCCTTATACCTAGCATCCTCGCAGTTCTAAGTGGACATACGTTAATGGCTGATCCATTGTCTACAAGAGTCATAGAGACGTTCATTCTCTTGCAAACAACTGTGAGGTTCAATGCCTTATACTGTTTGTCACCTTCTGGGGTTAAATCCTTGTCAGAAAAAGTGATCAAATTGATTGGACTAGGAAGGTCACTCGTGAGGAAGTTAGCCAACCCCTCAAGAGTGGTGTCAGAATCTATCCCTATTTTGTCCAAGGCATTCATTACAGCTAACCTATGTTCTCGAGATGTCGCCAGAAGTTTCCATACGTTCATTTCAACTTTTGTTTTCTTAAACTACTTAATGATATCATTGTCTTTAATGATAGGTATGGGAACTTGCTGTGTTGTTGGCATGGGTTGTGTTGAAACGGGAGGTTGCATTCTCCCGGATCTTGTGAGGACGTCTATTGATGAATCTTCTTCAACCCAAAAGTCGTCCATGGCGTATGACACTGAAGGTGGAGGTCCTACCATGTCTTTTAAGTAGACGTCTTCTTCATCACTGTCCTAAACTCCATTAACATTTGCATCCTCTTCTTGTGGAACTTGGACTAGTTTCTTTTCATCAATCATTTTCTGAATAAAATCCTTAAACTTAAAATAGTTCGATAGTGTGACCCCCTGATTAATGATACTGACAGTAATATCTATCTGTCCTTTTCAATGATTTGAATGGTCTCGGTTCGAGAGGTTTGATCTCGCCACTCTCAGAGAACATTTCGAACATTTGTACATATGGGATCCCAATTGGAGTGTAAATATATTACTCTTCTTGGGTTTTTCGGTGACTTGTAGGGGAAAACGCTTTGCCTCATAAGTCCTTCCTATGGGTGTGAATTCTCTCTTAGGTTCATCTTTCGGGAGTGGAACATCGTCATATTTCTTCTGAAGTTCCTTTATAGCCTTGAGAGTTTCACGTAGCAAATGCGAACCTTCCATCATAGATAGTGTGAGCGATTGTATGTCCTCTTTACTTGCTGGTTCCGGAAGGTTATCCATGGCGCCGACGGTGTGCTCGACGGTGCAAGATACGCGTTTCTTAACTCTTTTATCTATTTAACTAACGCTAGTTTGCAGGTATCGCCGTTGCAAGAGTGATTTAGGATCGCAGAACGTTCTGAATCATTCTCCGTCCCTATCGATACTTTGACATTTGTTTTCAAAACTTGCGTTTCTCCAAACTCAGTCAAAGTGGAAGCTTCTGTAGACACCCATTTGTGTCTCCCTATAACCAAATCCAGTGATGAGTACCTTTTCACATCGAATCATAATCGAATGAAGTGAAAGTGTGGAAAGTTTAGTGTTGCGGAAAGGTTTAATTTCTTTACTCTTCTCTCTGTTTTTAAAAACCTATTTTAAGAAAACAGCCAATCCAGTTTTGATGGTCCATGATATGGGTCAAATAATAGTGTAGTTGGACGGGGCTTGAAAAGAGCTTTCCAACGATATATTATAAGCCCAATTCCGATGAATATTGAGGAAGTTATGACCAAATTACTGAACTGGGCCTGGTTTGAGCCTTATATGCGGCCCAATGATCTAGGGGAGGGCCTAATATAGATTTATCATTCCTAATGCAATTAGGAATGGTTTTAGTCTTCTAGATTTTTCTAGAAGGTTCTTTTCATACCTAATTCAATTAGCATTGATAAATTGACTTTTGTTGACTTTTTAGAGTTTTAATCGGAACAAAAGAACGTTTTTGAGGAAAATACAATTTTATCCTCCCGTACAACAATTTCTATCTGATTTTAAGAAAACGCGTCGATTTCTTAGTCAGCGCCAACCGCCAGCTGTAGCGCCTGACGCTACGATTGGCCCCTGGCGCTAAGGACAACGTTTGACGCTAATCTGGGTTTTTGCGTCAGAACTCTGTTTTTGATGTTTTATCTTTTTGGCTGATTTTCTCTATAAATAGCTTCCTAAAAACTCCGTTTTCATTCACCAATTCTCTCTCTAACCAACTCTCATCAAGATTCTCTTGATTACTCTCTCTCTCTCTCTCTCTTTTCTAAACTAGCCTTTTCTCAAATATAAAAATTCCGCATTCATCAGACTTAGATACACCTAGCATTATTCGAAGTTGCCTTCACCCTAGACGTGAAAGGTTTAATTTCAGAGGGTTTGGTCCCAAATCTCTCTTTCATTTATTAAATTTAATTGTTTATTTTATTATTTTCCTTGAATTTACTAACGTGTGTATTTTGTTATTAGAAAGAGATATGAGGCATCCAAGTAAGTTCTTTAATTGTTTGCATTGTTATTATGATACAGAAATCATGTCTAGGTTGTTATTATAACTCCTAATGTCATGTTAGGGCGTTTTGATCTTCCTAGTATCATGTTTAAGGAAAAGGGCTAAAGATATGATTTTTGATGTTTAGTGACATGCTAGGGTTTGTTATTAATCTTGTTAGTATCATGCCTAGGATCTTACTTTACTATTATTATGCTTTAACATGATTATGATTTTTATGATTTATTATCATGATTATTTTTATAACTGTTATAATTATTGTTATGATGATTATTTTTAAGTATGATTGTTATGGTTATAATTATTATTATGATGATTATAATTATAATTAGGATTGTTATTATGTTGCTTGATTTATTGTTATTGCTTGATCACACCTTTTATGCATGTTTAAAGGGAATTGGTTTTTGTAATCATGCTTAATAAGATAATTGATAATCTTGTTTAGGGTTAATATGATTATATTCAAGTGATCGCCAATAATAGTTTTATTTGTGCATTAATATTCAACCAACATAGATTAAACAGGTTTAGGTTAATCCTACGGATTGCATGTTAGTCAGAAAGCGCACATGAATACGATCAGAATAAAGTAGAGGCCTATTATTAGGGAAGGTTCAGTCTCTTTTAGGTTGGATTTGTACCTTCATCCCCGAACCCTATTTGGTTTAAGACCTTATGGAGTTGACGATCTCTTGGGTCGTTAAGGGGTGTAACCTTCACCTCGTGAACGGTTTACAAGTTCATAAAAAAAACTTGTTGGCGACTCTTTTTCTTTATCTTCTTTCCCTTTGGACGCCACTGTACTTTAGTGTATGATCACAGTGGGGTTCAAGCTAGGGATTAACGCTTGAAATATTCCCTACAGTATTTGGCGACTCCAATGGGGAGGATTTCTATTTTAATTCCTGAAATTTATTTCGGTAATGATTTAGAATGAGTGGATGAGACTCGAAACGTTCTAAGTATTTCATGTGCGTAATTTTGATTAACACTATTGTCATATGCATAAAAAAGATCTCATTGGAAAGACCATCCATAATGAGTTAAAAGATAGGATTTTACACGTAAAAAATTTGAGAAATATCTTTCACAACTAGGACCGAAATAACACTGCGCGAAACTGGAAAATTTTATCGAGCACAGAAAGCTGCTGAGGCATGTAGGAATTAGCTTCAGCGAATAGAATATTAGCGCCATAATTTTAACTGTAGCGCCATACGACAACTTTGTTGCCAGGCGCTACAGCTAAAACCTGGCGCCAATCTTTGTTTGCTGGCGCCAAATTCTTTTAATACCGAGCTAGAAATATGCATTCTAATTTCGACCAGCTTTTCGCATTGTTTGCTCGATCCTACATCCTGATTGAGTTTTTCTCACTTTTCTTAAACCCATATGTGTTCTACATAATGATATAACCTTCTAGGAATTCATGCTCCATCAACCTGATTGAACGCTCTGAGCAACAAAGGGTACATCCGAGATTGTTGAATTCACTAAACCATGGAAGCGAGTTTTTTCTAAAACTCGCGGTGTCCCATCCACTCACGCCACCCCTTCACGGTTAGGCTTCCGTGCGGTGCATCCGGAAAATTAACCATGGACCCTCTATTGACTAACCCATATCCCGAACTTTAGAGAACTAGAGCCATGGTTAGGTGGCAAACTCATTGCATCATATCGTGCCTACTTGACTAATTGTGCATTATTTTTGTGCATGCAATATATGTGTCTCTTAACCGTTTGTTTGACTTGTGTTAAGATTAAATAAATTAATGACTAAAAGAACTTTTCCTAATTAATTTGTTAATTAATTAATTAATTTGAGTAAATAAAATCTAATATTTTAACCAGAATTGACCTAGTACGACTTTAGGCATACCCTGTTGATTAATAACACCGTAGACAGTTTCAGATTGAAGCTCCAGCAATGGCGCCAAAGTCTGGACTGTAGCGCCACTCAGTGGAGTGTGGCGCCTGGCGACAGCTCTGTCGTCTGGTGCTACACTACAAAGAGAGGCGTCAGTCCTGTCGTTTTGACGACAGTTCGGATTATGATCGAGTCATCACCTAGTGGCTAATTAACCAGTTTGCTAATTAATTCGGTTAAATTTCGCTGTCAATAATACTTTGTTAAGTCATTAATTGAGTCTAGGCACTAAACCCCATGGTCTTACACAAGAGTCCAAACATGTCACTTACACTCCACGCACACACCCATACACACACTTTGACCATGTTTAAGAGAGTCTTGTATGCGCGTTTTTTCCCGTCATTTTTTTAGGGGGCGTAAGTCGGATATTAATCCTCTAATTTAAACACCATACTTAGTTCTAAAAAATATATACATTATTTTTGCAAAAATATGCACCCTATTTTTTTATTTTTCCTCTTTGAAAAACCGTAAAGTCAAGGTCGAATTGAGTCAAGTAATTAAAACGCAAAATGGTTTAAATTACAACGTGTGGTCAAGAAAAGAAGGACGGTTAATCAAAGACAACCTTTTCGTACAAGTCCAACTTTTCGAAAACCCATTGCTCGTAAGAGGAAAGCTAGGACAGTAATGGCAACACAAGAAGAAGTCAATGAGATTAGGAACCAACTGGTTACCGTGAGTGAGGCACTGAAGCTCCTAACACTTAAGATCGATGATCCCGTGAAACAACAATAGATGGACCTCATGCAAGAGATTCTAAGAAACCTATCTAGAGACTACAAGTTTCAAGGGATTAGTTCACAAGGGGTCTTGGTGGACAAAGATCTTCTTCCACAAAAGTTCAATGCCAACGACATCCCGAAATTCAAAGCAACCGATAACCTTATTTTTATTTAAGAGCCTTCGAGACAATAATAAGTATTAAGGGTATCGAAAAGAAGGTTTTCCCCTCTCTGTTCTCATTATCTCTCGAGACTGTTTTCCAGCAATGGTTCTTTTCTCTCGAGAAAGAAAAGACCTCCACCTGGGAGTCCATAGCAAATGCTTTCGTTGATAGATACAAATGCAACATTCAACTTGAGATTGACCATAGGGAGCATGAAATCCTCAAGCACAAAGAGAATGAAGGCTTCACCTCTTTCTTTAACAAATGGAGAGAAACCTTAGCTAAGATGATCGAGGTGCCGAGTAAAAAAGATTTTGTAAGGCTATTCATCAAAAACCTTCAAGAAAAGTACTCCAAGCGTCTCAAGTATCAAAATAATCTCCATACCTTCAAGGCCGTCTACGACATTGGAATCAATATTGAAGTTGACCTGGCTAAGTTGAAAGCTGCCAACAATAACTCCAACAGTGGCTGGAAAGGAAAGAAGAACGGCAATCCTTCTTCTTCCAAAACCACCAACTCAAACAACGTTAACACTTTTAACCTAGGGAAATTCCTTGCTATGAATAACCAAGGACAAAAGAAACCATTTAGGAGGAACTTTACTCCTATTGGCATGAGTTATGACACCGCATTTGATCGATTAAATGCAAAAGGTCTTATAACTCCTATTGGACCATTTAGGGACCCACAAGTCGAAAAGAGGTCGGCTAATTGGAACCCCAATGCACACTGCAAGTATCACCAAGGTAGGGGCCATCTCAGCGAGAACTGTTGGAAGCTTAAGGAAGCTATCCAAGACTTAATCGACAACAACAAGCTGCCATTGCCCCCTGCCAGTAAGAAGCCAAGTCTTGATAATGCGCTTCTCGCTCATGCCTTAGCTATCTCTGATGAGGAAAACGAGGTGGACCCCTCGTCTGTCATCAAACCTATTAAAGAAATCCATGCCATCGAAGAAGAGGAGATCTTTTTCGACGCCATGGATAACCTTCCAGAATCAGCAAGTAAAGAGGACATACAATCGCTCACACTGTATAAGATGGAAGGTTCGCATTTTCTACGTGAAACTCTCAAGGCTATAAAGGAACTTAAGAAGAAATATGACGAGGTTCCACTCCCGAAAGATGAACCGAAGAGAGAATTCACACCCATAGGAACGACTTATGAGGCAAAGCGTTTTCCTCTACAAGTCATCGAAAAACCCAAGAAGAGTAATAGACTCTACACTCCAATTGGGATCCCATATGTACAAATTCGAAATGCTCTCCGAGAGTGGCGAGATCAAACCTCTCGAACCGAGACCATTCGAATCATTGAAAAGGACAGATAGATATTACTGTCAGTATCATCAATCAGGGGGTCACACTATCGAAAACTGTTTTAAATTTAAGGATTTAATTTAGAAAATGATTGATGAAAAGAAACTAGTCCAAGTTCCACAAGAAGAGGATGCAAATATTAATGGAGTTTGGGACAGTGATGAAGAAGATGTCTACTTAAAAGACATGGTAGGACCTCCACCTTCAGTTTCATACGCCATGGACGACTTTTGGGTTGAAGAAGATTCATCAATAGACGTCCTCACAAGATCCGGGAGAATGCAACCTCCCGTTTCAACACAACCCACGGCAACCGCATAGCAAGTTCCCATACCTATCATTGAAGACAATGATATCGTTAAGCAGTTTAAGAAAACAAAAGTTGAAATGAACGTATGGAAACTTCTGGCGACATCCCGAGAACAAAGGTTGGATGTAATGAATGCCTTGGACAAAATAGGGATAGATTCTAACACCACTCCTGAGGGGTTGGCTAACTTCCTCACGATTGACCTTCCTAGTCCAATCAATTTGATCACTTTTTCTGACAAGGATTTACCCACAGAAGGTGACAAACACTATAAGGCATTGAACCTCATAGTAGTTTGCAAGAGAATGAACGTCCCTATGACTCTTGTAGATAATGGATCAGCCATTAATGTCTGTCCACTTAGAACTACGAGGATGCTAGGTATAAGGGATGAAGATTTAACCCCGTCAACGCAAGGAATAAGGGCCTACGACAACACTCGTCGCCAAGCTCTTTGCAAAATTACCATGAATGTAACGGCAGGAGCAATAGATTATGCTACTACTTTTTAAGTAGTAGACATTAAAGCTTCATTCAATATACTGTTGGGACGCCCTTGGCTTCATGACCTACAGGTCGTCCCCTCATCTCTCCACCAACAAGTAAAAGCCTTAGTTGGGGGAATTCTTATCACCATCGATGCTTCACCTATGACAATCAAGTCTACAGAAGCCCCAGTGGAGTGGCCAAATACTGTAGGGAATATTTCAAGCGTTAATCCCCTAGCTTGAACCCCACTGTGATCATACACTAAAGTACGGTGGCGTCCAAAGGGAAAGAAGATAGAGCAAAAGAGTCGCCAACAAGTTTTTTTTAGGAACTTGTAAATAGTTGACGAGGTGAAGGTTACACCCCTTAACTATCCAAGAGATCGTCAACTCCATAAGGTCTTGAACCAAATAGGGTTCGGGGATGACGGTATAAATCCAACCTAAAAGAGATTGAACCTGCCTTAATAATAGGCCTCTACTTTATTCTGATCGTATTCATGTGCGCTTTCTGACTAACATGCAATCAATAGGATTAACCTAAACCTGTTTAACTATGTTGGTTGAATATTAATGCACAAATAAAACTATTATTGGCAATGACTTGAATTATAATCATATTAACTCCAAACAAGATTATCAATTATCTTATTAAGTGTGATTACAAATACCAATTCCCTTTAAACATGCATAAAAGGCGTGATAAAGCAATAACAATAAATCAAGCAAGATAATAACAATCTTAATTATAATTATAATCATCATAATAATAATTATAACCATAACAATCATACTTAAAAATAATCATCATAAAATTAATTATAATAATTATAAAAATAATCATGATAATAAATCATAAAAATCATAATCATGTTAAAGCATAATAATAGTAAGATCCTAGGCATGATGCTAACAAGATTAATAACAAACCCTAGCATGTCACTAAACATCAAAAATCATATCTTTAACCCTAACATGATACTAATATTCATAAATATTAGGAAAGAATATAGGAAGCATCGCATGAATCATAATAAGCATATTTGATATTATAACCTTTTCCCTAAACATGATACTAGGAAGATCAAAACCCTAACATGACATTAGGTATTATAATACCAACCTAGACATGATTTCTATATCATAATAACAATGCAAACAATTAAAGAACTTACTTGGATGCCTCGTATCTCTTTCTAATAACAAAATACACACGTTAGTAACTTCAAGGAAAATAATAAAATAAACAATTAAATTAAATAATGGAAAGAGAGATTTAGGACCAAACCCTCAGAAATTAAACCTTTCACGTCTAGGGCGAAGGCAACTTCGAATAATTCTAGGTGTATCTAAGTCTAATGAATGCAAAATTTTTATATTTGAGAAAAGGCTAGTTTAGAAAAGAGAGAGAGGGAGAGTAATCAAGAGAATCTTGATGAGAGTTGGTTAGAGAGAGAATTAGTGAATGAAAACGGAGTTTTTAGGAAGCTATTTATAGAGAAAATCAGCCAAAAAGATAAAAACATCAAAAATAGAGTTCTAACGCAAAAAGCCAGATTAGCGCCAAACACTGACCTTAGCGCCAGCGCTAAGGCTAGCGCCAGGCGCCAATCGTAGCGTCAGGCGCTACAGCTGGCGTTTGGCGCTGACTAAGAAATCAACGCGTTTTCTTAAAATCAGATAGAAATTGTCGTACAGGAAGATAAAATCTTATTTTCCTCAAAAACGTTCTTTTGATCTAATGAAAACTCTAAAAAGTCAACAAAAGTCAATTTATCAATGATAATTAAATTAGGAATAAAATGAACCTTCTAGAAGAATCTAGAAGACTAAAACCATTCCTTATTGCATTAGGAATGATAAATCTATATTAGGCCCTCCCCTAGATCATTGGGCCGCATATAAGGCTCAAACCAGGCCCAATTCAGTAATTTGGCCATAACTTCCTCAATATTCATCGGAATTGGGCTTATAATATATCGTTGGAAAGCTCTTTTTAAGCCCTATCCAAATACACTATTATTGGACCCATATCATGGACCAACCATACTAAATTGGCTGTTTTCTTAAAATAGGTTTTCAAAAACAGAGAGAAGAGAAAAGAAATTAAAATTATCCGCAACACTAAACTTTCCACACTTTTACCTCATTCGATTATGATTCGACGTGAAAGGTACTCATCACTGGGTGTGGTTTTGAGGAGACACAAATGGGTGTCTACACCTACGCATAAAAGAGCTCGACCTCTAAGTACCCTTTTGTATAATTCGTCGTTAATGAGCACATATTGAGAAGCTAAAAGTCTTAAGGCTCGTTTTGCCCTTATGTCAGCATGGGGTGAATATTCTCCCTTTGTGACATAATTGAGGATGTCTGTATACCAAGGTTCTTCCTCTTGGGAAACTTCATCATATTCTATTGCTGGATTTAAGCTGGTTTGGGCCTCTTTTCTATTGTGAGGGGCATTTGCTCAATTTATGTAGGAATCCTAACCATTGAGGCTAGTCTTGCCAAGTCATCAACAAATTGATTTTCCTCTAGGTAGATATGTATATTCTACCATTTCCAGTAGGTTTATGAGAGTTTCCAAGTAGGTTTGGTATGGAGCCAAGCTTTCACTCCTTACTTTCCATCTCTTGGAGATTTGATTGATGATCAATGAAGAATCTCCGAAAATTCGAAGTTTCTATACTCCTAATGCTAATGCTGTTTCGAGGCCTACCATGTGTAAGGAGGGTGATCCAATTGTAAGGGGTCCTTCCTTAGATGCCCATGGCCATTTAAAAGCCTAGGACTTTACACTTGTTAAGGTGTAGTAGGATTTGAATTCATGACTGTTTGGGGGACCTTGAATTAGAATTGATTCTATCATTACGCTTTTTTATAAGAAACAAGTAGGGTCACCAATGAGTATTGGGAAAACTCATAAACCTCGTTCATGCCTTTCTCCCATGTGGAATTCATGGGATAATTAACAAGAATCGTAAGTTTACCCATGCCCAAATTGGTCTACATAAATCAGAAATGAATTCGGGAGCGAGGGTACTAAAATAACGTTCCCTTTAAGGGGGAATCGCTATCCTAGCCCTAGTACGGCCTGTACTAGATCTTCCTTTTATATAATTTCATCACCAAACAATATATGCAACGCAATACCTAAAACTAAATTAGTTGATTTTATTTACGCACATTAATTCACGTAGGAATTACATTGCAACGTCGTTATTCTTTATTTACCTAAATTCATGAATATAACAAAAAATAAACAATATTCGCCTTGGCTTAAGTGAACAACCAACAATTAATTATTCAATTCTAATCTTATTTAATGCATGATACTATGTTGAATTGATTAATTAAACCTTTTTAAAATGATCAAGCAACACTAATTAATTAATTAAAGTTCTTTTAAACAAGAAAATAAAAATAATTTATCTAAGTGCTCGAGAATTTACCACTTCTCTTTGATAGATCTCCGTTTAGAACACTTATGGGCTCCTTCTTGTTGGGGAACCTCCACCATAGTAACAAAATATCAAAGGGGTGAGTGTTTAGGACAAGAGGGGTTAGGTAGCACAAGCTCACATGTTTTTCGCCAGAGTTTAGGGTTAATTTCTGTCTATTTAAGCCTCTATTTATAGGGGAATGAGTAGGTTTAGGGTTTTGAACATTCTGCTGCAGCAGGTGTCACGCACAACTGGATTAGTTGCGCACGGCCACCCAGCGCAAGTGATTGAGTTGCGCTGCTCTAGGCAGCGCAACTAATTGTCTTGTGTGCGGCTGTATGGAACAAAAATGCTCAAAGAGACCCAACATAAGAGACCCGTTAACTACATAACGGGTCTCTTTTAAAAGAGAGACCGATTATCTTACATAACAGGTCTCTCGAAATATCCATGAGACCTGCTATTTAAGATAACCGGCCTTCCGTGTTTAAAAAAAATCAAGGTACAAAGAGAGACCCGTCCTTTTATATTACAGGTCTCTTGGCCTTATTTTTTTAATATAAGATGTCAGAATGACCTGTCATTTTGTAGGTCAATTGAAATTAAACTTTTCACTTTCTTTTCTTCTTACTCTACCGCTTGCATGCCCCTGATCTCTTTCTTATCTCCCTCCTCTCATATCTCTCTCTTCTCCCTCCTCCCTCTTCCTTAATTCTCTCTTCTTTCTCATCCCATTTTTAATTTCCTCTATGTTTTTATCAATTTCAAGTAGTGATCTTCTCTCAGTCATATCATAATTTCAAGATCTATTGTCAAGGTTAGTTTGTATTTTTTTTTCTTTTCCGTATTTAACGGTTGATCTTCATATTTTTTATTTTTCTTAATAAAAATATTATTTTCTTATAATTGTAAATAAATTTTGTTCATTTTTAAAATTTTAGTACGATTTATCTCTGGTTATTATAATTGATTTTTAATTTAGTTTTCTTGTTAATATGTTTGTTTTTAACTTATTTTCGACAAAATTTGTTTATAAGGTTTGAATGTAATGTGTTTTTCGATTTTTCTTTGAGGTTTTTTTCATTCGATTTATTGATATTATTGATCCCTGCCATTTATGGCACCTTTAGGCTATGTTTTATTTATATTTCTATGCTCCTTTGTAGTCGTTTATGTCGTGTTTTTAGAGAATAATGCTCGATTCGCGTTTTTTGTGTTTGTTTAGAGAAATGCATGCTTTTAATGGCTTTCTTATCATTTTTATTCATTTATCGGCTATTTCTCTTGCTTCTCCGTTTCTTTGTCTTGTTTTGTAGGTACGTCGCGGTCTATATCCAATTATTCCCTTTTTCTTTTACATTTTTTTACATTTTTTAACCTTAGTTCTTTTACAGAGAGTCAGATCTAGTTTGTAATTTCTTAAGTTTATTTTTCGCTCAGTTTTTTAACACTATTTTCCTTTTATTCCTTTTTCACTTCTTATATGATTGTCAAATCTGTTATGTTGATGTATTTTATTTTTTATTCATTTTCAATATCATTTAAATTCTTCAAACATTCGTTCTTTTTTTTTTTTAAAATTTATACTTTTGCATCTCCAACCAATTCGTTCCTCGTTTTTAAATTTATCCCTATTTTTCTTTCTTTGTGTTTAATCTTCATTTTGTTTAGATCCGTTTGTCATAATTTTTTCTATTAAAATTTAAGATCTCTTTTTTTCATATGTTTTAACTATTTTTTGGTTAAGTTTTGGCTTATTTCTTCGTTTGGTTGATTTTTATCTTTTTTTTTAAACCTTGATATTTTATCTTTTATATCTATTGGTATAATTTTTCTAATTTATTTTTCTAGAATCTAATTTTTGTTTTTCATTATATATCTATATTTGTGGTTACAGGTAAATTTCTACAAGTTTGAAGGGTGAAGTTGGCGATTGAAGATCATTGAAGCTAGAAGTTATCATTTATAGATTTTTTTAAATTTTTGTGTATTGAATTTCATTGTTATCTGTACTATGTTTGTAAATTTTGGGGCATATGATATTCAAGAATTATTTTTGTACTCTGTATTTAACAATGCAAAAAGGTTTAAATAAGTAACATTCATAAATTGTTATTATAATTTTAAAAATCAAATTAAATAAGCTATTTTTTTATTTTAAATAAGA
>NW_018743765.1:0-40000 GCF_001683475.1 Chenopodium quinoa
AATCTTTTTCTTGAGACCGTCTGAGATGATTTTATTAAAGGCTTCTACCTGGCCGTTTGCTTGTGGACGACCGACAGATGCAAAGTAGTGTGCAATTCCTTGGTCTCCCAACCAGCTTTTGAGAACATGCGTCTCAAATTGGGGACCATTATCAAAAACCATAGACATGGGAACCCCGAACCGAGTGATGACGTTTTTCCAAATGAATGAAATTACATCTTTCGTCTTGATTCCCTTTACAGCCTCCGCCTCTACCCATTTAGTGAAGTAGTCAACGGCAACAAGTATATACCTTCTGCCGCCTGTAGCAGGCGTATATGGACCCAGAATGTCCATGCCCCACTTAGCAAACGGTAGTGGGCTGTGAATGGTAGTGAGGTCAGTAGCCGGACGGTGAATTAATTTGCCAAACCTTTGGCACTTGTCACATTTTTTCACCATCTCCATTGCATCTGCTTCCAAAGTAGGCCAAAAGTAGCCCTGCCGCCTTGCCCTTTGAGCAAGCATCCTACCACCTACATGAGAAGCACAGAAACCAGAGTGAAGATCATCTAGTATATCTCGTCCCTTTTCAGGAGTAACACACTTTAAGAAGGGTTGAAGGTACCCCCTCTTGTGAAGTTCTCCCTGTATCATTTCAAAACAGGAGGCTCGTTTTTTCAGTGCTGCCGCCTGTTCAGGATCATCCGGCAGTGTACCGTTTGTCAGATATGCCCTGATTGAATCCATCCAGGTTGAGCTTCTGTCTAGGATTCCAATAGGGTTTTCCTCGATGCTTCTCTTCTCCATTACTTCCCAAAAAACAGTTCGAGGAGTATCTGAGGAGGCGGATGATGCTAATTTTGACAGTGCATCTGCCTGGTTGTTTTCTGATCTCGGCACTTGGATCAGATGGAAATCCTCAAGGGAGCCGACTGCTTGTCGGACCGCCTGTAAATACTTGATCATGGCCGGATGGGTTGCTTCGTATTCGCCATTGTACTGACTCACTATCAATTGTGAATCAGAACAGGCGTCTATTTTTCTTGCCCCTGCCGCCTTGCACATGCGGATCCCGGCTAGTAAAGCTTCATATTCTGCCTCATTGTTTGAAGCCTGAAAACTGAAGCGTAGAGCATACTCGAACCTGTCGCCCTCTGGAGATTGACATACGACGCCTGCTCCAAAACCATTTGAAGTAGAGCTTCCGTCCACATATACCTTCCAGACTTGGTCTGGAACTTGAGAGTCAGGAGGACAAGTCATCTCTACAATAAAGTCAGCAAAGGCTTGCCCCTTCACTGCTTTTCTAGGCTCGAAAGTAACTTCGAGGCTCTGTATTTCTATGGCCCATTTGATCATTCGTCCTGACGACTCCATGATGGTAAGGGGCCGCTTGATTGGTTGGTCGGTATATACGACGACTGCATGTGCCAAAAAGTAGGGCTTCAATTTTTTAACAGCCATGAAGAGTGCAAGACCAAATTTCTCCACTAGGGGATACCTCAACTCGGCATTTTTCAGTACGTGACTGACAAAGTAGACCGGGAGCTGACAGCCGTCCCTTTCAGCAAGGAGAACAGCGCTTAACGCATGATCAGAGACGGCCAGGTACATGTAGAGATCCTCTTTGGGCAAAGGGCTGACCAGCCTCGGCAAGGAATGCAAGTGAACCTTTAATTTCTGGAAGGCGGCCTCGGCATCCGGCCCCCATTCGAACCTTGCCTTTTTCTTAATTGCCTGGAAAAAAGTATAGGCATTTGTCGCCTGATCGGCTTAGGAATCTCCCCAAGGCCGCCAGACAACCTGTTAACTTCTGAACCTCTCGGACGGTACGAGGCGACTGCATGTCAATGACCGCCTGTACCTTCTCAGGGTTCGCCTCTATTCCTCTCTGATTGATAAGGAATCCGAGAAATTTCCCAGACTCAACTCCAAATACACATTTCTTGGGATTGAGCATGACATGGTGCCGCCTGAGTGTGGCGAAAGTTTCTCGGAGGTCCGCCAGATGATCTTTCTGAAGTTTAGTCTTGACAATCATATCATCAATATATGCCTCGACGTTTCTCCCAATCTGATCAAAGAACACTGTGTTTATCATTCGTTGGAAGGTAGCCGGGGCATTCTTAAGACCAAACGGCATGACCGTGTAACAGTATAATCCCTGATCAGTGACGAAGGCCGTCTTCTCCTGATCTTTCTTCCATAGAGGAATTTGATGGAAACCAGAATAGGCGTCCATAAAACTCATCAAGGCATGGCCGGCTGTTGAGTCGACCAGGTTATCAATTTTAGGCAGAGGATAACTGTCTTTGGGGCACGCCTTGTTCAAGTCTGTGTAGTCTACACACATTCGCCAGGTGCCATTCGGCTTTTTAACAAGCACCACATTTGCAACCCAATCTGGGAAGTAACATTGTCGAATGAACCCTGCATCAAGTAATTTTTTGACTTCGGCGGCTGCCGCCTGACCTCTTTCTTCACCATGGTTCCGCTTCTTTTGCCGTACCGGCTTCTTTTTCGGATCCACAGCGAGTTTATGTACTGCCAGATCAGGACTAATGCCTGGCATTTCATGGACTTCAAATGCAAAGATGTCCTTGTATTCTTTCAACAGGTTGTGAAAGTCGTCACCAAGGTTTCTCAGAGCAGTCGTCCCAACTTTGACTGTTCGGTCAGGACGTGAGTCGTCTAATATCAGGTCCGCATGCTCACCAGCCGGCTGAGGGCGGAACTCATCCGGCCGCTCCTCTGCCAATGATTGCTATTTTCTTGCTTTTCTTGCGGACTCTGTCTGGGACGCCTTTCTCTTTTTGTCGCCTGTTTCTTGAACAGGCGCACTCTCCTTGACATTGTCAAGGTCTGTTCTTTCTCCACTTGATCCAGTGGCCATAACAGTGGGCTTGACATCCGAGAGATAGCACTCTCGGGCCATCCTCTGATCTCCCCTTAGGGAGCCGACTGTTCCATTATCCCTCTCAAACTTAAGCAGCATAAGAGACGGGATTATAACAGCCTTGGAATTATTCAGGGTTGGTCGACCCAGAATCATGTTGTAGGCCGAGAGTTCCTCTACTACTAGGAACCGGACTACCATGTGTCGTCCTTCCCCTTTTTCGCCCAGGCGAATGGGTAAATCTACTCGTCCCAGTGGGTGGACGACTCCTCCTCCAAACCCTATTAAAGGGTGGGAGGCCGGATGTATGCAGTCCGTCTGATATTTCAGTTTTGACAGACATTTGCTGCTGATGAGATCTGAGGAGCTCCCGGTATCTATGAGAATTCGGCCAACTCTCTGGTTGGCCACTTTACATTCAATAACGAGAGGGTCGTCATGCGGCCCCCTTACCCCTCCTAGATCCTCTTCAGTGATGACAATCTCAGGAAATGTATATTTGGACGGCCGTTCTTGGTGAACGGAATTTACATCTAACCGCCTTATATTATCTTTGTTGCCCCTAATAGTGGGGCCGCCTCCTGAGAAGCCGCCTGCAATGGTGTAGACGACTGCATCATCTGTATCAGAACTGTCAGCCTGTTGATTCTTTTTGGACGACTGCTTTTTTGAGGAAGTGTTCCCCGTAGGTTTCTTGACATAAGTGTCAAGATCACCTTGCTCAGCCAAGCGGTCTAGGTACCGCATGAGACTGATGCATTCATTGGTGTGATGACCAACGTCATCATGATAAGCACAGATTTTATCTTGGTTCCGGTTGTTTGCAGAACCCTTCATGGGGAGCGGCTTCTCAATTGAGAACCGTCCCTTTATTTCTTTTAGGATAAACTGGTTATCCTTATTAAACACATACTTTGGGGAGTATGGTTTGAATTCTTTTTTCTTTTTCTGGGCCGGCTATTTAGAGGAATCAGCCGCCCAGACCTCTTTTCTTTTCTCATCTTTGTTGGACGACTGTTTCTGTCGTCCCTCTCTTTTGTCGAACCTTTTCCCGTCCGACTGTTTTATTGTACACAGATCAGTCGCCTGTATATAGGCTTCTGCTTCAATCAAGGCCTCTTGAAGAGTCGCCACCCTTTTTCGAACTAAATCAAATTTGAAGGTAGACCCGTCTTTGAGACCTCTAAAAAAGTCAGTATAAGCTACCTCATCCGGTAACCCTTGAATCTGTATTCTCATCAGATTGAACCGCCTGATGTAAGAACGAAGCCCCTCCTTCTCGCCCTGCTGAATTGTTCCCAAATCAAGGGTCGTTTTCTTCGCAGGGATGTTCATAGCGAAGTTGGAGGCAAATAAGTAAGCAAGCGTCCTGAAGCTGTTTACACAACCAGTCGGCAGGTTGCCGAACCATTGCTGTGCAATTCCCTTGAGAGTCGCTGGGAAACACTTGCACCAAGTGGGATCATCCAACCCTTGAAGGTACATCAGGTTGGTGAATGCCATCAGGTGGTCTTCTGGGTTAGTAGTGCCGTCATAGGCGCCTACTAGAACATTTTTTACTTTGGCCGGCTGAGCGGCTTCAGTAATTTCCTTGGAGAAAGCCGATGGCTGTTCACCAAGTCTAAGCAGCCGTAGCTGCCAGTCCATAGGTTGGACGTTTTTTGCTGCAGGTCCACCAAATGGAGGTGGCTGCATAAAATACTGTTGTTGCGGCACAAATGGTAAGTTTGGTACCGCCTGGGCACTATGAAAGCCGGACTGACGGGAGGTGCCGCCTGACCGACTCTCATGGTACGACTGAGTATGCCTCATCGAGGCATTTCGCAAACTGTCTTGAAAATTTGAAGTAGAAGCCGACTCTGATAATCGGTCACTCTTCTTCTGCTCTAGCAGGAGCCGAGCATCTGTGAACGTTTGCTTTGACCCATCCGCCTGAATATGACGAACCGGTTTCCTATTTCCCGTAGGATAACGGAGTTTTGTGAAATCAAGAGCAGGTGGCTCTCGCTTCTTAGATTTAGGATGAGGAGTCGCCTCTCGCCCTTGAACTGGCTTCCTCTTCAGTGAAGTGGAAGGTTTCTTGGCCGACTGCTCTTTGACTGAAGCAGGCGGTTTTTTGTTGATCAACTCTTGAATCTCTCCCTTGAAGTCCCTCATGAAGGTCATGAGTTCGTTCCTTGTGATGGGAGCAGACCCATCAGTCGGCTGTTGCCGAGCAGGCGGTGCGCCTGCTGGCTCGCTTCCTGTTTGAAGATGCTCCTGTTCCCTTCTTTCGGTATGACGGGTACGTCGGGCCCTTAGGGTCCCGTCTGGAGCTGTATGAGTTTCAACTTCAAATTCACTTTCGGTATCATGGTCCGACTGAACTTGAGGATCGTCTAGGGGACGCCTCTCTTCAGGAGTCGGTACAGACTTGGATGCCATCTCTGAAGTACTCTCCCCACAGACGGCGCCAAATGTTTCGGGGTTTTCTGATGTCCTGCGGGAGAGTTACAATTCCGAGACTGGAACCGGACGCCTGCACCTGCAAAATAACGGAGACTCCTGAGAGCTCCGCCTCCAACGGTCAAGTTAGTACCTGATTAAGGAGTAATTAATACGGAAATTAAAGTAATAAGATCTCTCTAGGTGAGAGTGCTTAGTGTTGGTAATCTGCGTCGTTAGCGAGATTAGCCGGTTGTTGGTGTTCCGTAATATTTCTGTTCTTCTCTGCTTGATTTTTTATTATTCTTAATTAATGAGGATTAATTAAGTATTTATAGCCTTGAGAAGCGTGCCACTCTCTAGGTTTAAGGTAAACCTAGGGCTGATCGGGCCTCTAGACTGGATTGGGCCTTGATGGCCGGTTTTCCCATTTGGCATGGGTGGACACGTGGCGTGCCTCGATTGGTCCGTAGAGGACGTATCTGTGACTGACACGTGGCAGGCTCCTATTGGCCTTCGTGAAGGACACGTGGCGGAACCTGGTTGGTCCACTTGTCAGACGGTGATTGGTGGATAAAAATCCCCTAATCACTTTGCAAATGACATTGTTGACTATTTTGCTTTTAAAGTATTTGGTGCTAAGTTGTAATTATGATATGCTATTGTTGAATATTAAGTTCTGTTGAATTCTCTTGACTATTCTTCACTTGACTTTGTTAGTGGTGTAACTTAACCTATCTAGTAGAAATAGTGTCTTGCCCCGAAGTAATAGAATGACAGAACTTGCATTGAGTTTGAAATAATTTTAACGTCCCTTGAATTAAGCTACCAATGTTATTTGAGGTATCTTTTGTAAGTTAATGAATCTCAACCCAAGATATACTAATAGGCAAAAGAAAATTATTTATAATTTAAATACCAAAATTTGTAAACATGCAATTTTAAAATATGGATAACATATAAATTAGGAAAGTACAAAGTATATTACACTCACTAATACTAATAATTATATTCTATAACAAGGTGTGTGTTCCACTAGGGCATACTCTGCAGTTAACAGTAGTATATGTTATTCCCGAATGATTTCAAAATTCAGCTCTTTTGCCTCATTTAACCCTTATTTGACAGTACGTAATTAATGATCCATTAGATAAGTACCACACACCCATATTAGGGTTGATTCCGTCCCCCGCAATAGGTTAAAACTTTATGTGTTGTCTTTGTCAGGCAACTAAAATAGAGTATGTGTTGTCGTTGTCAAGCAAATAGTATATATTATGTGTTGTCTTTGTCATTGGAAGTTGTTACAATTGCAAACCATGTTCCTTTATTAGAAGTGTCGCCAAAGACATTTGCATAGGTAAAGTAAGAAAACCTATTTAGTAGCTCTATAGGTTGGCACCCTTCTTTAGAAAAAGACATTTATGTCTTGTCATTGTCAAGTCTCAAGTATAATTAACATACGAAATAAGCTCAAATTAGAAGTCATAAGCCCAACTAGTATAGATTCATAAATTTCAAAGATTATGTCATAATAGTACTCGTACAATTTAAAAGTCACTAAAAATGGCGGGCTACTTGCTAGTATTGATACAGAGTTCATCGCTTATACTGCAATTAAATAATTCGACATCATAAGCCTTTGTTAAATCTCGTGACAAGACATACAGCCAGTAAAAGAGGTATGCATAAATATAATACAATGCTTTTAAGATTTTAAATTAAATATTATCAATATTATATTATTTTAGTACTAGAACGCGGAAGCCCTAGAAACTTGTAAATGCTCTACCACTTTACACTGGTTTGGTAATTCCGTTCGTACATGTTTGTCAAAATTGCAATTTATGTTTTGCCTCATTTATCTGTAGTTTGGCAGTAAACAATGTCATAATCATATTTTTTACTTGTATAGGTAATTTTTCCCATGCATAGAATGATAAAGTAAAAATTGGCTGCAGTAGCACCAACTATGATAAAGGTGCGTGCAGCAGCACAACTTTTCGATGGTGCACTCCACATCACAAACTATGCACTTGGGTGCAAATAACAGCATAAATGTCACCAACTAAACTCATATTTCATCGAAAAGTGGAATTTTCGTTCAATATTTTTAGTTCTTTTTATACATTATTTAATATATTTTTATTAAATTCCATCCTATTTTATTTTCCATGTCACTTGACTATGTAGTCTTCTCTTCCATTATTGATTATTTTCCTTTAAACATCGATCGTTTTTCAACCTCTATCATTAAAGGGATTATTTCAAAAAAATTTAGCCATTATTTTCCTTCGTTTGCTTCTTTGGTTACTTTTTTTAACATCTCAAGTGATTGTCTTAGTTTCCTCTTTCTGTATTTAATTTTCTTCCTTTAAATTAATATCTCTCAACCTCCACCATTAAAGTACTGTACATTGAAAACCAAAAAAATCAGTTTTGGCCTATCCTAAAATCTTATCTTGAAATTGTTTTTGAAGAATTAAGTATTTTGAAGCATTTTGTGGGTTTGCATGGTATTAGAAACAAACTTTTTATCCCAAAATTTAGAGGAACAAAATGGTTTTCGGATGATTTTCTTTTATTTATCAACTTAGTATTTGACTAATGGAGGGGAGAGGTAACTAAATCAATCACATGAGATCGATATATTAAAAAAAAAACAAAGTAATTGATGAAGCGAACAAAGGAAAATAATAGTGAAAACTTTTGGAAGGAATTCACTTTAATAGTGGAGGTTAAGAAGTGTTTAAATGAAAATATTTAATAGAAGTAAAGGCTAACTTAGTCATGCGTAATGAAAAATCATGTAAGTTTAAAAAATATTTAAACAATAATAAAATAATGAAGATTCCATTTTTCCCATGGAATCTTAAGTTATTGGTGTCATTCATGTTGTTATGTGTACCCAACTACATAGTTTGTGATGTAGACCGCACCGTTGAAAGGTTGTGCTGCTACACGCACCTTTGTAATAGTTGATGTCGTTGTGGCCAATTTTTCCAATGATAAAAGGCTAATGGATATGGGTAGTACCAAATATAGAATTTCTATTATTATAAATTCTAATTTGATAATGGTTACTTTGAATATTTAACCATGACAAAATCAAAGTTGAAGCATTGAAAATGACAAAGTATTGAAAATTAACAAAGCATTGAAAATGACAAAAATAAAAGCTACTTCCACGGCATCCACACATAGCAAAGAGGTGCATCACCAGATTCACAACTACTTTCATAGCACCCATAAATGAATAAACTAGAAGAAAAGCTACTTTGCATGACTTGTCTTGTCACTATAGCCTATAGGCCTATAGCCCTACACGGCTACACCTATTCTTGCATGCCTAGCCCTACACCTACTCTAGCAGGCCTAATTGAGTATCTTAATGGAGTATATATTACTATGCATATCTTCTGATATCTTTGATATATTTAAAGATTTTACTCTGTCACTAACTATAAAATAATTACGTAATACCCTTTAATTATTCATTAACATTCAATTTGGTCAAAATATTCTCGTCTTTCCTTAATTATGTAAGTTGATTATTACCAAAACAAATCTCTATAAAAAATGATTCTATCTAAAACGATTTTACTCCTTCATTAACAATAAATTAATTATTTAATCCTTTACTCAATTTCATCAAAATACACTCGTCTTAGCTTAATTATGTAAGGTGATTATTAACAAAACATATATCTAACAAAAACTTGATTAATAACACTTCAATCTTACCAACGCTTAGCTTAACATAGTATTTAAGGCTAGATTTTAGAGTTGGTTTACCTAATAAACTAAGTGACTCTATACGTAGCTAACCTACTTGCTAGCCTAAAATAATAATTTCAATGTTGTGCAAATTCAACTACAGAAGATATTGTGCAATTTATTTGAATTACAATGTAGATTGTACATCTAACTACTTAACCTTTCACGGCACCCAAAAATCTAACTTAATGACTAAGTTTTTCCCTATAACATATAAATTAACTAAATCAAACTCCACTTATTATTTGACGGCACCCAAAATTGTACTACACAAAAGGTGCTATGACTTGTCTTGTCCAAAGTAAAGTAGAAACAAAACCCTTTCAAAAGCCCTAACCCCCTACACTATATTCCCCTATCCGAAGAAGGGCCCTAGCTCTATATAGGATTCTAGCAATTTTTTTAAAAGCCTACTCTTAACACTATATCTTAATCTCTCTCTTCTTTCTCACTCTTATTAATAGCCGTTGGATGGAAACTTTTACAAACAACCATTTCATAGTGCATGGCCAAGTGGATGCTAAACAATTGCTATACATTTCCCCTGCACGTTTCAGCCATAGGGTAGCTTTTACTTTTATAAATGCAGTACAATTTTAGTAGTATACAATGTGGTTTAATGCACTAGTCAGTTATAGATCTTATTTTTAAGAGCCACTAAATTATATCCAATCATAGAGCCAAAAATTTTACACATTCAATGACAAACATTCTATGCTTAAAATGTATCAGTATAACCATGAACATGGAACATAGCAAGCTGAAATTCAACTTGATCAACATATATTGATAAATATTTATGACCAAATTAAGTTTAAACTTTATATTAAACTTGTTCAAAATAATGATGATTTATTCATTTGTTGTTTGATAATATTTACAAAATTTCCAATGACACGTACATCAATACATTATTCAAGATAATCCATTGTCATACATGTCATTGCAAACTTTATTCAGTTAATTTAATTATTAAATGTAACCCTGTATGCTTTCATATATACGGATTGATCAGTTGACTATTAGTAGACCAAATGAAAGCACTACTAATAAATCAATTAATCATATGAAAGTACTATGATTTAGAATGAAACCAAACCAAGTAATGATTATTTGGCATAGTTGTGTTCGTAAAGGGTAATACTAAGGCTCATGAAAGGACCTAAAACCAACTTCAACCCCAATTCAACACAACTCAATAATTATTAATCCGCGACACTAACCTAAGTAATGTACTACCCTTAACATAATAATAACTTGTCAAACCAAATTTAAACCGTACATGATGTTACCATTTAACACTAATTAACCCAGCGAATGCACTACTCATAAATGTCAAACACAAACTAAATGTTAATACAAAATAAAAACAAATACATATAGCACCAGGTTGCATAACATTCGCATAATCGACAAATAAAACATGTTTAAGCAAAAGTTTAATTTGACCTCATTACACAAGCCACAGGAAGAAGTTTAGGTCGTCATCGTCCCTGCGTTTGAACTTAACAGCCATCCTTGACCACTGCGAATTCCATGCTTGGCAATGTACCCTTTGACGTCGGTGATAACACAACAATTGATTGCAATATAATAAAAAGCATAACGATTTGTAATCGTATAATCTGCTTACAACTTTACCTTCGTCTCTTCGCCTTTATCCCATATATTAATATCGGATGTACCATCGAAGTCGCCATGGTGTAAGTGTCTTTCACCGAACTTCATAGGGATATTCTGCACAAGTTTAAGTCTGAATTAAGTGATAAGGATAATATCGTATAATATCTCACTAACTACAATCCCTTGATTCTAGCTGTAATTAACCTTGTATCTTCTTAATTTATCATGTTAATATTATTAGGTGATTAAGTTAGCTGTAAATATTCTTAGGCAATATTTTGTTACCTTTATTAGGTAAGATCATATAAAGGATATGGTACTCTTGTATATATATATATATATATATATATATAGTACTCATGTATACTCCTTGTAATTTAATTTCAATACAAAATATTTTCCTTTCATTCTCTTCTCATCATTAAGTACTACGAGCGTTCATCACATATAAACAATTAAATAACACTATTTAATATTAAAACAGACTTACAATGATGTTGTTTTTGATGTACGATTTTGTAAACATCATTCCAAATGCCAGTTTTATTGCATTACCCATGACAAAGTTTTCCACTTTCTCTCTTGCACTTAAAGCTATCGATGATGAACCTTCAAGGGAAGATTTTCTTCCCTTACCAGACGACCAATATCCCAGTCTAAAATCTTCGGGATCATAGTTATCCTCAGGATGGAGGAGAAACGGAAACCTTTTAACTTTAATCCGCATCTCTCCGTTGAAGCAATAGTACAACGTTAAGAGATCCCCATCTTCTAACCCATTGTCTCGAACGAATACATCCTACCCCTCATCGATGAAGTAAAATTCACTTAAATTAGTTATACCGATGTCCCAACTTAGTTGACCAATCTTTCCCCGATACAACTTATGACGCGGCGCGTCCCTGGCGTAAGCAGCAAATCAAGGCTCCAATGGCTGCAAGTACGCATGAATATAAATTAATAATTCTTTTCTGTAAATCTACAATAAAAATACAGATATAGTAACTCACCAACCATTCACTTGTTCTCGGGTATGTGTACCTACAATGCATGTTAGGAGGCTACAAAAGAATCAGTTTATATTTAATGTAAAAATAATTTAACAATAAAAAACGATTATTATTAAGCTACATAAACAAATTAAGGTAAAGTAAAAGATTACCATTTTTGAGATGGAAGATTGTGGTGAAGGACTAAGATGAAAGAGTGAGATGAAGAGGGTGATGGTGTGAGATGAATACGAGTGTCATACATTTATATTCCCACGAGAATGATGAATGATTCCTTTTGTATTATATTACTACTTTAATAGTACTCGCTTATTTTTTGAATTCTATATTTAATTTTTTTTGAAAGTTGAATTCTATGAAGTATATTTATTTTTTTGAAAGTTGAATTCTATATTTAATTTTTTGAAAGAAGAGAGAGAATAAGATATGGTAAGAGTTGGTGCATTTAGTTGAGAATATAAAAATATGACTCTTAAAAGGGTAGACGGTTGCCACATGTCCAAAAATGGTTGGTTGCATGTTGATGTTAATTTGGATTGACACTAATGTCTTTTATTAAGTTATTTAATCACCTGACGAATCATTTTAGTATTTGAAATAAAAGATAGTTACAGTGGAAGATTCTATAGAAGGAATAAACTGTGTTTTGAAACCTCGATGTTCATAAAATGGGAAAGCAAACATCAAAATAAGAGCAAATAAAAATTATATATGCAAGCAACAAACTGAAGTAGTCCTTTATTCAATAACAACATTTGATAGTACACTTATCCTATAACTAACCCAATTTATGCAATATACATGCCCAACATAATATTGCTTCTAAAATTTTAAAAACAAACGCTTAAGAATAAATTACACAAGCCACACGTAGAAGTTCAAAACGTCGTCTTGGAGTTTGAATTTAACGGCCATTCCATGACCTTCGACAATGCCATGCCTACTAATGTAGTCTTCGTCTCAACGTTTGCAAATTACCTTTTGAATAATCCGCCTTTTACTTAACCTCCATCTCAACGTTTGCATCCTCGTCCGATAAGCCGACATACGACGCTCCTCCGTTGAAGTCGCTATGGTGGAGGTGTTCATTGGCAAAATACAACGAGATATTATGCAAGAGTTTACACCTAAATTATGTACTATCAACATTCACCCTATTATAATCAATTAAATTAATCTCTTTTAAAAAATTAAAAATATATAAAAAACATATCATCTTACAATAATGCGTGTATTTAAGTATGATTTCTTCCAAATCATCGCAAAAGCCTGCTTTAATCCTTTATCCCTCATGAACCGTTCGACTGTTTCTCTTGTATTTGTAACTGTCGAAGATGAACTCACAAGAGATGATTTTCTTTCGTGACCAGATCCAGTGGCCAGATCAAAAGACTCAGGTCCATCGCTTTCATGAGGATGGAGGACAAATTGACCCCTTGCAACTTTGATTTGCAGCACCCCGTCAAAGCAATAGTACAACTTGATGGATTCCCCATCTTCTAACCTATTGTCTCAAACGAATTCTTCCCACCCTTCTATGATGAAGTAAAATCCACTCCTCTTAGATATTAATCAACAAACCAATTATCTAGTGGTTGCAATTATGCAAAACATATATTAAAATTACCGTTTTTTTATAAAGTAAACGACAAACACAAGGACATGGAAAGTCACCAAGGTTTTTCTATCTCTAATGGCATTATAACGAATATGAATCTTAGGATAGGCCTACAAAACAATAGTTTATGTCAAGTGTTAAAAAGCGATTAACATTTTATATTAATCCACATTAATTAAAATGCAAAAAATACAATTATGTTCCACAAACGGCTTACCATCTTCGAGATTAATGAGATTGATGTGCTCATGGAGATGCGATGAACGATATTAGAACAAGGAGTAAGGTGAAGGGGATAACGGAGTGCGATGAAGGAGAAAGATGGAATGAGAGAGATGAACATGAAAATTGGAATTAACTTCCTTTAACATTGAGACTTGTTTTATAGGAGAAAATACGCATAATTATAAACATGAAACTTGAATATTGGAGAAACCGTTTCGGTTAAAATTTGAATTTTGTATTTTGAAACTTGGATATTGTATTAAATAAGAGATTAATGTGTTTACATATAAATTAATACAAATTAATAACTGCTTATATTTTAAACGTTGGCTATTTTCAACAAAATTTTAATTAAGTAAAAAATTGGTATAATTCTCCCTTTTTGAATAACCTCTTTCCATGTTTCAACAACTCAATGGCCATTGCCACGTGTACAAAAAGTTTATGTGTACATGTTGGTGTTGAAGAAAATTTGGAACAACTCTACTTCCACATGCCACGCCTACAAATCTACAATACACATTTGATTCAATTCACTAGTAATATAAGTAATTATTAATTAATGTAATTACATTACGATCTAAAATTTAGAATATATAATCTATAACGCGACCAAATTAATAAACATAATCTGATATAAGTTGTGCATGTGTTGATGTAAAAACTATTGGACAAAAGATTCGGTCACAATTATCTTTGCAGACCTAAATGATCATATTAAGGTCGAAATACCTTTTTATCTATATAAGGACAACTATTTACACTTTTATTTTTTATCACAAGGGAAACTTGGAGCATGCTATATTCCTTCAAGCCTACAACTTGTTCAAAAAACATTATTTCTACTAGTATCATAAATGATTACTCTTTATAAGCTGCATAGCCTACATGTTTAGGTTGGATTATGTATATTTGATACACAACATCGTTGTTGGAACCTGCAACACCAAATAGGCATGACAAATCCATAAATCTTTAGAAGAGTCAGCTTCTAAAATTATAGGTTGTTTGTTTGGTGAATTTGAGTATCAAAGTTGCTAGAATTTATAGAGCCTATGGTACATACAATAATGCAATGCATGGTCATAATTTGTTGTGACAATACATAATTGACAAGCCATACACATTTGAGTATCTAACTTTCTTGCGAAAATACACTAAGCAATGACAATATTTTACTGAATATATCAGAGATTCAACTATACAATGCAAGATGAGACTACACAATGCATGGTAATTGAAGTAAACAATAGTGCAATATATTACTGTAAATACAATAATGCAATGCATGGTAATAATTTGAAATGACAATACATAATTGAAAAGTCATGCACATTTGAGTAACTAACTTTCTTGCGACAATACACTAAGAAATGACAATATTTTATTGAATATATCAGAGATTGGACTATACATTGCAAGATGAGACTACACAATGCATGGTAATTGGAGTAAACAATAATGCAATATTTTACGGTACATACAATACGGATAAGCCCCAGTTACTCAATTTGAGTAATAATTTTTGTTACTCAAATGGCAATAATGTATATATGAACAACTTTTTGTATTTTTTTTGTATTTTTTTATTATTGTACAAGCTAACTTTGCATTTGACACCGTAAGAAATTTCCACCATTCCATCTTCAACCTGAGCGTACAATTTCCACCATTTCACCCATCTTCTTTTTCAATTTTATTTCACCCACCACCATTTCTTCTATTCCTAATAGCTTTCATCTCCACCCACCGCCATTCAAACGAAAACCCTATAAACAAAGTGAGAAATAAAGGGCATAATCAACCCCATAGGGTTGGGGTTTTATATTCGTCCGTTGAAGCAATCCTTGAGCTTCTGAAATCTCCATTGAAATGAAATCGTGAATAGTCGACGCGAATTCCGGTACCACCACGGCACCACGCTGATTCTAACAATTACAATCTTCTCGCTGATTCCACCGACTCAAACCTTCTCCGAACGCACCTCGCCGAAGTCCGTTGCTGACAACTCCAACCTCAACATTTCTCCGATGGCGATTAGTGCTGCTACAAGAGCTGCTGTTCATTTTCGTTAACATTTTTTTAAACACTAAATACACATATATCATATGTATGTATACAAATTGATTTAGGATTTATCCATTAAATTTTCGCTGTTGCAATATAGCAGTTGGAAGAAAGTTCAAGTTGCATGCAAGTAGCCGTTGAGAATCTTGGAATTGAATTGCCATTAACTTTGTTAGGTGAGGTGGCAAGTATTAATTAGCTCATGAGCAATTGTTGCATCACTTTGACTCCTATGCAAAATTTGGAGATGAGTTTCTATTTTCCAAACTCACTCCAAGACTCACATGAATCTTTTATTACATTAACGCATGAGTCTGGAGTGAGACTCATCTCCAGACTCTATTTCACACTCACTCTTATGAACATGTCATCACATTAGGTGCCCTCCAATGTTGTGGTCATTGATTTTCTCTTTCCTACTTTTAGTTATAAAATTAATTGATACTTTTTGCAATGATACATACATTAATGCACTCTAATCTTCAGAAAATAATCGATACTCTTTGTAGTGATACATACATTAATGCACCAGTATTTTAAGTTGCATTGATGTTAGGCAAATTAAAGTTTCCTAGAGCCCCACGTGGATTTGCATCCCAAAGTTGTGATGGTGAGATTGAAGAGAGAGAATGTATGGTGGGTTGGTGGTAAAAGTATAACATAAAAAGATCATGAACAAACTTTATTGGGCAACCATTGAGATATTACTTTGTTCATTGATGAAATGGAATATAAAATAATAATACTCCATCCGCCCACAATTATCTGCAACAAACCCCTAAATTGCGAACTCCTAGGGAAAACTTTTAGTGGAATGTAATTAAGTATGTGTGGGTTTAATTAAGTGGGAAAAGGAGGGAAATGAGTCGTCCCTTTCTTTTTTTTTTTTTTTTTTTTGTTTGCTGGAAATCAGAGCAAAAAAAGAGGGAATGTACTTCCCTCTTTTTTTTTGGGGGGGGGGGGGAATTTTTGAAATTTCACATTTTCACCAAAAGTTTGAATTTTTTTTCAATTGCACTTCAAATTTTTCCCTCCAAGGGATATTTCCAACCAATTCTGCCTCATATAAAAAGGCATTGAGCATTCATTGTTCACAGTCATTACAAACCAACCCACCATGGGCATTAAATACAGACCAAAGTTTGTTCAAAAGAAACCGATTACTTACATCCATAATTAGTCAAAATACTAACTGCCTAAACTGTAATTAGTCCTAAACGAAAGGTAGCGTTAGGGTTCCGCTTCATCACCACTTCAAAAAACAACAGCAGCCAAAAAACTTCATCACCATCCTTCAAATATGCAAAAAAAAAAAAAAAAAAAAAAAAAAAAAAAAAAAAAAAACAGGACGCCACAAACATGGAAATATTTTCGATCAAGATTTTTTTTTTTTTTTTTTTTTTTGCATATTTGACGCCACAAACATGGAAATATTTTCGATCAAGAATTTTTTGGTATAGAACAACTACTAAATGAACAACCAGTACAGAATAACAGTGATGATGAGAGCATGGATGATGATGATGAGTGGAACAACAGTGAAGGGGAAGAAGAAGCAGTACCACATGTGACAAGCAGGAAGTAGTTAATTAACTGTGAAGTAAAAATGCCAAATGGTTGATGACATACTTGTAAACATGCATGGTGGGGAATTAAAAAGAGGGTTTTCTTCACAAATGGCAGTCAAATATGGCATTCACAGAAGCACATCATTAAGGTTATGGCAGAACGTTAAGTAACAGATGGCACAAGGGAATGTCATTGATGTTAGTAGTAAAAAACTTGGGAAAACTGGTCCCAAGCCAAAACAGATTTCTAATGAGTGGTTGCAATCAATACCATTATACAAAAGGACAACAAAAAGGAGTTATGCAGCTGCTCTGAAAGTGTCACACGGATTCCTCCATAACTTGAAGAAAAAGGGCAGATTAAGAACACATACAAGCACCAACCATCCAGCACTCACATCAAATCACAAAGTGGCTAGATTGAAGTGGGAATTAGGGCATATTCACCCTATTCCACCAGCTGGGGATCCAACTTTCATGGACATGCAATAGGTTATACACATAGACGAAAAATGGTTCTATATGAACCCTAAAACAAGGAGGTTCTACCTCCTACCAAAAGAAGAAAATGCCTACAGATGTCAACAGTCCAAGAGATACAAAATTAAAGCTATGTTTATGGGGATGATTGGTAAGCCACTATATGACATCAATGGAAATATGCTGCATGATGGTAAGTATGGTATTTCAAAAACCATTTACTTACTAGCAAATGGCTAAGAAGAAAAGCAAGAACAAAGATGCAGGTGTCCTTGAGACAAAGGCATTTTAGAGTGTGACCAAAGAAGAACTCTGGAAAATGCTAATGAACAACATCATTCCAGCAATTCACAAGCAATGGCATCCTAGTCTTTCTAAAGACATATTCATCCAATGGGATAATGCAAAGCCACATCAAATTCCCAGGGATGAGGAATTCATTGCAGCATGTACTGCTAATGGATTCAACATTCAAATGGTATTTCAACTAGCTCAATCTCCATATCTTAATTTTCTAGATCTTAGGCTTTTTAAGGTCATTCAGTCTTTGCAATACCAGTCCTTTCCCACTACAATAAATGAACTAATTGAGAAAGTATATGAAGCATATGAGTGGTTTGATCCAATACTAAACAAGTACACATGGATCACTTTGCAATCAGTGATGAAAAAGATTTTAGAGAAGGAAGGAGGCAACAACTTTAATCCACCTCATATGGGCAAGAAAAGGTTGGACCACCTAATGTCTGCTACCTAAGCTGTTGGAGGTTGAAAGGGGACTCATTTAACAGGCAGTTGACCACCTCAACACACTCTTTATTCCAACTGATCAAACAATGCAGACTACAGTAAGATGGAGGTGGATGCAGACTAGCTACAACTAAAGATCAGCAGTAGATCCCAACATGACTTCCACACATAACCAAATAAGGACTCACAACAGGTTTTTGTCTTAAGTAAGCTTTTGTTTTTTGTGAATGCTTATTAAGGTTTGGTTATGTGTATTTTGGTAGATAAACTTTTGTATTTTAAGGCAGTCATGTAATGAATGATTAGGCACAAGGACTCTAAACATGTATCTTTTGGTTTTGTTATGAATGAATATGGAATAGCAGCTTCAATATGAATTCCATTAGGGAGGTTACTTTAATTTTAGTGGAATGTTATAGGATGTTACCTCAACAACAAGTTCAAAAGAAACTTGTTGGAGTAAAACTAAGCTACACATCCAACTCAAAGTGGGTCCCTTTATCATTTGGAATTTTTACACACACATAACCCTTTATTGGGGACTCATACACATTATGCACATGAACAGACTTGCAACAACTACTAGGCAACATCCAAATAGGACTGTATAGGCTACTTACCATAGCTCATCGTTCATTAATCATGCATTCCCTTGGCCAATAACTCAAATGAGTAACTAAGGCATACATACAATCCAACACAGTCCACCAGGTTACTCAAACAACCATCCACCACAATCCAGCAGCATAAACACAATCATACATAAACACAATCCAGCAGGCTACTTAAACAACCATCCACTACAATCCAGAAGGCTACTTAAAGCCAATCCAACACATACAGTAGCATAAACAACCATCCACCACAATCTAGCAGCATAATCAAGCATGAAACACATGGAGGGACTCACATAAACACATTTGACATGATTTTCAACAATAATAAACACCAAAAATCACATAATACTAGGATAGCCAGCAAAAATTATTCAAAGTAACCAAATCAAAATTAATTCAAAGTAAACAAGTAGGGTTTAACAATAGTTATGCTGCAAGATCAGTTCATGGGAGGAAAGTCATCAGGGTATTTGTCCCTTAGACAAGGTAAGCAGGATCCTAGTCGCTATAGTCCTTAGTAAATGACGCGTTTCTTCCCACTAGAGAGCCCAGCGGTGGCGACAGGCTTTAAGGACTCAAGAAAAGCTTCATTAAGGACCTCAGGGGAGTCAGGAGCCTCCACCAATGCAACGACCGCCTCAAGTTCACCTTGCTCCACCAGATCTGACTCCCCAGAAGGCTCCTCCTTCACAACAACCACTTCAGAAGGGCCCTCCTTCACAATAACTGCAGTAACATCCATCTAGCCACCTTCCGCCGACAAATCTGGACCCACTGTAGGCTGGAAAGCCTCCTTCTTCACTGGATCTTTGCTCAAAATGTTCTCCTCTTCTTCATCACTTCAAGTGTACTCAGCGATTTTCGCCCCAATTTTTCCATGCATGAACCTTGAAAACGAAGCAGAGCACCGACGAACTGGTTTCATTATTCCAGTTCCTCGCTGCGCCTTATAGTGTGTAAACGGAGGGTTAATCTTTCTTTCATTGCTCTGGCCTTGAAGGGACTCATTTTGATCTGGGTTGGAACTCATTGTTTCTGGAAGAGAAGAAGAAATTGAACTTAGGGTTAGCATATAACAGAGAAAATGAGAGGGAGAAGAAAGTAGGAAGAGGAGAGAGAAGAGGGAAAACCAAAGAAATTTTAGGGTTAGGGTTGAAGTTCTGGAGAATTCTCCAGTTCATAAGCAAATTGGGCAGCATATTCGAGAGAAATTCAATGCAATGAACTGAATGAGGTAGTTGGGCAGATGAGTGATTATTGATGAAAGAGGGATGGAGGGAGTTAAATTTTTGTGGGAAGGATTAAAGTTACAGGATTGATTAGTTGGTAAGTAAGTGTGATTATAAAATGTTAAACAAAGTTAAAAAAAATAAAGTAAGGGTAAGGTGGTCATTCTACTCTTTAAAGTTTACTAAATATGGAAAAAAAAAATTCTTACACATAATAGAGAGCATTCACTTATAGTAAATGTTGCAGATAATTGTGGGCGGGGGGAGTAAATGATTTCATGATCAAAATATGTTGGCAATCTAATGGCCTTGATTACTGTAATATTATAATGTACACTCCAATTGAACATGACTTTTGCTTAGCATTTTATATGGGTACCATCATAACTAAGATATCATAATAAGGTTTTACAAAAAGCGTAGCGAGTTATACTAGCAATTAACATGTTTCACTATGAAACTTTAACCGATTTACATCAAATTGTCTTCAAACAATATTGTATTATGACTTTGCACTTATGGTACCGTTGTACTTATTATAATAAAATCTATTACCCATGACTCTCCTGCCACACGCTATGTGGATTCGGTGGTAGCATATAATAATCTTCTTTCAAATTGTCCAATCCATCCAAGTAGTATTCACCCCTAGGTAGGTCCTTCGCAGAGTAAACCCCTGCCAGTTTGATACTTGGCTACCAATGCATGAACAAAATTACTAATTAGAATCGAACATATTCCAAACATATAAAGAATTAATTTAACAAATGCTGCTACTTCAAACTTACAATTGCGTTTAACATCATCAGATGCCCGAAAAAACATATATCCTTGTGTTCAAAGTATGGTTCAACCCAACTATCCCAAGCCAAGGCAACGCCACCTAATCCGCATGGGGGGCCTACGGCGTATAACTTGTGCGTGGGTCCAATACTGTTTCGTACATAGTCCAACCACGTAAATTTCGCTCGTGCCTCGATTATCACCATTAACATTGGATTGTATGCCTCAAGGAGCTGTTTAAATTTATCGATGAATGAAGGCCTGTGTATGTTCATTGCATTCCAAATAATGACAACAGATCCTTTGGGATACCCACCCCGATTCGCGCCTTTTTTCATTTTCTCACCATCACTTGATGATATCGTATAACCTCATCTTCTAGATTTCCAAGTGTTGTTTCCGAATGTACCTTGATAGATACGAGGGAGTAACTACTTTGCATATCCAGTACATGGATTCCACCATAATAAGCACCAAGTATGATATCTCGGGATTTAGTAGGAAAAGAAAAAATTGGAATTTGATCTACGTCGAGGACTGTCTTCATATCAAATATTGGAACTAACTCCCTTGGTATATATTCCGGTATTTTTTGGCAGATACACCTACAGAACCACTTTCCAAAAATTACCACCTCTCTATGTATATACACAGCTATGTCATCAATCAAAGGAATGTAGGCTGGCTGTACGCCATCATCTTGGTCATTTACCATTACTCGAAATGGTGACCCGTAGGGTGAACCAGATTCCGGATATCTTACTAATTTGTCGTGCAATTTCTTAAGTCCTAACTCATTGTCATGAGTTGTTGTCATGTCGTTGTAATAATATTTTGTTTCGTTGAAGTCCATTTCAGCTCCACTCGTCGCCTTCAATTTTTGGAAGTAGCAGACGTGGTGTTTAGGATGATGATAAACCTCTCGGCATTTAGATGGAACCTCGTATGCGCTTTCTGTGAAACTATTGATGCCTTGTGCCTTGTAAACATTGCTTTAGAGCAGGTATTATATGGCTAACTGTTAATGTGTGACTCATAATCGATTACGTCTAGTTTGAAGAGGAAATAGTGAAGCGAACAAGTGTATGGCTAGGAGATGTTTGTTGACTTTAAGTTCATACATGTAATGATGATTGTTTCGGGGTTTTTTGATGTCTTGCGGGAGAGTTACAATTCCGGGACTGGATCCGTGCGCCTGTACCTGCAAAACAACGGAGACTCCGGGTGGTGGGAGCTCTGCCTCCGACGGTCAAGTTAGTACTTGTTTGAGGAGTAATAAGTGCGGAAAAAATAAAGGTTGGGAGATCTAGTTCCTCTAGGGGAGGAATGATCAGTCTGTTTAGGTTCTCTAGGTGTGAGTAATTAATTTCCGAATACTCCTTAATGAGGATTAATTAGAGTATTTATAACCATGGGAAACGTGCCAAATACTAGGTTTAGGTTAACCTAGGGCTGACTGGTCTTCCCATGGAAATTGGGCCTAGGTGGCCGTTTGGCCTATTTGGCATACGGAGGCCACGTGGCGTGACACAACTGGTCCAAGGTGGACAGATCAACTCCTGACACGTGGCAGGCTTCTATTGGCCCAGGTGGCGGACACTTGGCAGAGCCTGAATGGTCCACTTGTCAGATGGTGATTGGTAGGGAAAATCTCTTAATCATTTGCCCCTCACAGGTGGCATGTGACTGTTCACATGTCGCTTGTGACAGGTGTCGGCCTATAACAGGCGACGGCCTGCTACAGGTGTCGCCCTATGAGGGGCCGGGCATTTTTCCCGCTCGTTTTTGGAATTTGAAGGCGACTCTTCGCATTTTCCTTTGCCCTATATAAAGGCATGTTGACCAAATCTTTTGTTCACATTTGCGAACTTTTTTAAGAGAACTCTCGGACCCCTGAACTTGAGCTCTGACACTTTGTAACTTTTGACCTGCCAGGACGACTGTTTTACTAGGCGCCTACTCGATCAAGCTCTTCTTCAGAACTTAAGTTTCAGGTAACCGTCTGTTTAATTATTCTTTTTGCTTTTGCACTTTTTCTTTCTTTTTTTTTTATTTATTTTTTTTATTTTTTTTTTTTTAAAAATGAGACCTCAAAAGCATCCGGCACGGCCTAGGTTAGCAATCAACCGGTCACCGGGGACGGCTGAGTCCAGGACTAGGGGTGCCGACTGCCCTGCGGTACTTCAAATTTTGCGCAAGTCCCGGAATCCAACTATCTTTGTATCTATGCAGGTCAGTATGGCAAGAACAAAAAAGACCAAGAGAATTGAAAACTCTGATGGCTCCTCTTTCCGGGTTCAGATTAGCGATCTGTCGGACCAGCCGCCTGATACCGCAGGGACCCAAGGTGGCCCTTCTGCCGAGAGCTCTGAGGAGGGAGCTAAGGTAGCCCCTTCCCATTTCACAGTTGACCTGGCCAGTCATCAGACGACCCCTGAAGAAGAGGAGGGGTCGGCCCCCTTAGGGAGAGGGGAGGAGTCGGACTTTTCTGATAGTGAGTCTGACTCTAGATCTTCAAGCCGCCTCTCTATAAACTCAGAGGAAAGGCATGCTCGTTTGCATGAGGCGAGAATTTCTCATGCGGCCGAAAAGGGGGACGGCTGGTCGGAACCATCCGCCTCTCATAGGGAGTTGAATACTCCTTACTATTGTCATGTCCCAAAGGGCCGGATCAAGGCCATGAAAGAACGAATGGACACTTTTCTATCGGACCATACGATGGGTCCGGATTATCAAGTATTTGTGCCGGATGGTGAGGATACGGTCGTCTGGCCTGCGGGATCCAGCTATGGGGACGCCTGTTTTGGCTGTTACGAGGCGGCCATCAAAGCTGGACTGCGATTTCCCTTGCATGCGATCGTTCAACAAATCCTCGATGGATACGAGGTGGGGCTTTGGCAGTTAACCCCGAATTCCTGGTTCAACATCCTTGGCTATGTAGCCGGATGTGAAATGCACGGGGTGGAGCCGAATTTTGAGGCGTTCACCCATATGAACTATCTCAGCCGGACCCCCAAGGCAAGCGGTACCGGCTGGTACCAAATAACGAGCCACAAGGGCTACCTAATGACCAGGGGCAAAGAAAATAAATGGAAGGATTGGAGAAACACCTTCCTCATCATTGCCAGCCCTGACCGTCCGCTGAACAAGCGCTACAATAGGTGGAACAAGGATCCGCCTCTTCTAGCAGGCGGTCGCAGCATGCCGCCTGTCCCCCGCAAGGCTCGGGAAGAGATCCTTAACCGAGGACTCTTTAAAGTAGAGATTAGGGCAAACTCCACTACTGGGGTACGAGAGCAAGTGCCCCTAAACTGCGTCCCAGAGTTTCAATGGCTCTATGACGAGTTTTTCCTGGCCGCTTGCGGCCTTAGCAGTCGGTCTTCCAGAGGTAGCTGGCCTCTTGAATATATATACACTTCTTTTGGTTTGTTTTTCGAATTTTTTCTAACTCTTTATGGTTCTTGTTTGTAGTTGACGCTATGGACCAAATTTCCGCATCCAAGAAGGCGGCTGCCTTGCTGCGAGCCTCCATCATGCAACAGAAGCAGACCTCTTCTGATTCTCCTACCAAGGAGACGCGCAGAGTGAGTTTCGAGCCTTAGAACTTGTCTTGAAAAGGTGCTTATATCAGTATTGACCATGCATCTTTTTCGCAGGCGGGCACTTCCAGACGCTCCTCCTCCCAACAGCTGGACTCGAAGGTTCGGAAGACGACTGGTAGGAGTACGCCTGGATCTGCCAGGAAACAGTCGGCTGACAAGCAGCCAATCACCCCACAAAGTGTGGGGAACCCATCACAAGTCCTCAGTCGGCCGCCAAGAAGTATAAACTGCTCTGCTAGACTTAACTTATTTGTTCATCACTCTCTTCACGTTTCTGATGTTTCTCTTTGTTTTTGATGCAGGCGGCCCTCAAGAACCGTACTTGGTCCAAATGGCCAAGTCCATGATTAAGGCCGTCCCTCAAGAGGAGAGGGATGCGGTCAAGGGAGTCGGCACCCTTGACATAGACGGCATTATGGGTCTCCTTTCTGAGGTAGACTTGGAATATTTTTAAAGTGTTGACTTGACGTGCCGCCTGTTATTCTCAAATTTGACGCCTGTTTTTCTTTTTTCCAGACCATGCTGAGAGTACACGGCCTTTAAAGGCCGATCAGCGCCAAGAACAAAGAGGTAAAGGCTGCTAAAGCTATGGCTGCCTCTGACGTTGATAAGGCAATGTTTCAAATTGCCCAAAATGAAATTTTGACAACTGATATTCTTTATTATCAGGCGCAAGCCACTTCCACTATCCGGACTGAGTTGGAGGCGGCCAAAAAGAAGAATAATGAGCTGGAGGTGACGGTCAAGAGTCTCTGTGATGAACTAAAGCCGCTTAGGCAAAAGATGACCCATTTCGAGGCCATGGAGAAATCCTTGGCGGCTGTCAAAGACCGCATGCACAAGCAGGAGAAAAGCCTCACCGACGAGCTCTCGGCCAAGGCCGAGAAAGAAAAAATGGAGCTAGCCCAAGCCATGATGGACGAATCAGCTCAAATCATGAAGATGACTTGGACGACCCTCTTCCCAAAAGCTCACTATGCCGCCTGGGAGAAAAAGTTCAACGCTTGTACTGAATCGTACAACCAGCGAATCATGAGGCAGGCGGCTGAGGAAGACAAGGCGGCCGAGTCCAGCTCAGAAGAGGAAGAGGAGGTGGTGGTGGCCCTGCAGCCGATTGAGGTGGATGCATCCAAAGAAGCTGCCCCTGATGCCGAGAAAGTAAGAAGGAAGCCTCCTAGAACCAGGCGTCCCTTGCTGATCAGGCGGCAGTCAATACCGAAACTCTGCCTCAATCTTAAAGCTTTTTTTGTCTTTTAACTTTTTCTTCGACCTACGCGCCGTTTGTTCTTGTATCACTTTATCCGGCCAGGGGGCCGGGGTATTTGAATATTTTGCCGGTCTTTATGGCCGGCTGTTTATATGAATTTGGCTAGGATCCTTGATATCCGCTTGCATGCCATACCGACTGTTTCGGCTAGACATTTATTTAAAATTACAAAGTACCGACTGCCTATGCCCTTGGACGACTGGTTGTCTTGGTTCCAGATTAGGCGATCAGTCGACCATTTACCCAGTCGGCCCCCCAACGTATTTTCGGCAATACGTTAGGTTTGTTTAACTTTTTCAAGTTAGAAGGGGAATAGGCCGTTTATAACTAGCCCGCCTGTTTGTTAAAATAGGAATAGTTCTTGAGTCTTTGTTTGCCAAAAACCAGTCGACCTACGAGCCAGATTTTCAAACATGTTTGGTTTGAAAAGAACCCCTAGTAGGGTCGAGGTACGAGAGCTCTGGTTAGCCTTTAGACAGGCGGACTCGTCATACCTTTTGAACCCTTACTAAGTATGAGAGAGTGACTTATGAGTAATCTTTGAGGTTACCCATCCGTCTGCTTTTATGCTTGAGTAGTAGAGGCACCAAGCGGCGGATGCCGGCTGGTCCCCTTGATTCACCAATTTCTGTTGGTTATTTACTCAAGAGGTACCGACTGTACTTATCCCTAGTAATACAGACGGTCATTCGACGTGGATGTCAACTGCTAACACTTGTTTGGTTTAGTGTTAAGAGTTATCCTTGTCTCAAAAAACAACTACGTGGTCGTCCTTGGGGACAATCGTCTAGGTGCCGTGTAATTAGTTTATAGAACAATGTTCCACCCAAAAGGAAGCTGCTCTCTGCGACGAATTTCATCCGAATGGATGCCGCCGGACGCCTGCTATGATGTTGGGACAGGTCGTATTAGTTTAAAGATTGGATCAGTTGGCTGGGTGCCTGGTCTGATCATTTGGCCATAGGCCCTAGGTAGTTCATGGCGAACTAAGTATAGGAGAGTAGCCAACTGTATGGCTACAAGCGGCGTGCCCCTCTTAATTGAATGCATATTTGAGTGAAATGGAGAGTAGCCGACTGTTCTACCAGTTGGCATGCCCCTCTTAATTGAATGCATATTTGAGTGAAATAGAGAGTAGCCGACCGTTCTACCAGTTGGCATGCCCCTCAATTGATAAGAAGATGGAGAGTAGCCGGCTGCTAATGGAGCAGGCGGCATGCCCCTTATAATACAAAATAGATGAAGCAAAATAGCAAACTTTTTATTAGTAGCTCTTGGCTATTTACATCATTCAAAAATAATACTTCTTTAGATTATCTACATTCCAGGTCCGAGGCAATGGTTGGCCGTCTGGTGTTTCCAGGCAGTAGGTGCCGTCCCGGACCTCTTCATAGATTCGGTAGGGTCCTTCCCAGTTGGGACTTAATTTGCCTGATTCATTAGCCCTACCGACTGCTTCCATCTTTCTTAGGACAAAGTCCCCCACTTTGAGTGGACGCATGTGCACTCTTTTGTTATATGACCTTGTCATTCTCAAGCAGTAGATTTCATGGCGCAGGGCTGCATTGCCCCTTCGTTCTGGAAGTGAGTCCAATGCCAGGCGCATGGACTCCCAGTTCGCCTCTTCGTCATACAACATTACTCGAAGAGTCGGCTCGTAGTGTTCAATTGGAAGAACAGCTTCTGCACCATAAGTTAGGAGGAATGGAGTTTCTCCAATCGACCCTTTTTCAGTCGTCCTAATGGCCCAGAGAACATGTGGTAGTTCGTCTGCCCATAGGCCGCCTGCTCGTTCAATCTTCTCCTTAAGACCGTCTGAGATGATCTTATTGAAAGCTTCTACTTGGCTGTTTGCTTGAGGACGACCGACTGATGCCAAGCAGTGTGAGATGCCTTGGTCTCCCAGCCAATTTTTGAGAACATGCGTCTCAAATTGGGGACCATTATAAAAAACCATAGACATGGGCACCCCAAACCAAGTGATAACATTTTTCCAGATGAATGAGATCACATCTTTCGTCTTGATTCCCTTAACAGCCTCTGTCTCTACCCATTTGGTGAAGTAGTCGACTGCAACAAGTATGTACTTCCTGCCGCCTATAGCAAGCGTATAGGGACCCAGGATATCCATGCCCCACTTAGAAAACGGTAGTCGGCTATGGATGGCAGTGAAATCAGTAGCCGGACGGTGAACTAATTTGCCAAACCTTTGACACTTGTCACATTTTTTCACCATCTCCAGGGCGTCTGCTTCGAAGGTAGGCCAAAAGTAACCCTGCCCCCTTGCTCGTTGAGCAAGTGACCTGCCGCCTACATGAGAGGCGCAGTATCCAGAGTGCAGATCTTCTAAGACCTCTTGTCCTTTTTCTGGGGTAACACATTTCAAGAGGGGTTGAAGGTACCCTTTCTTGAAGAGTTCCCCTTTTCGCATCTCAAAACTGGACGCTCGCTTTTTCAGTAAAGCCGCCTGGTAATGATCATCCGGCAGGGTGCCGTCTGTTAAGTATGCCCTGATTTGGTCCATCCAGGTTGAACTTCGATCTAGAATTCCAATAGGATCTTCTTCAATACTTCTCTTCTCCATAACTTCCCAGAAGACGGTTCTTGGAGTATCATAGGAGGCCGAGGAGGCTAACTTAGAGAGAGCATCCGCCTGGTTATTTTCAGACCTGGGCACCTGAGTCAGATGAAACTCTTAAAGTGACCCGACCGCTTGTCGTACCGCCTGGAAATATTTAATCATGGCCGGATGGGTTGCTTCGTATTCGCCATTATACTAACTCACTATCAATTGTGAGTCAGAGCAGGCGTCTATTCTTCTTGCCCCAGCCGCCTTGCACATGCGGATACCGGCCAGTAATGCTTCATATTCTGCCTCGTCGTTTGAGGCTTGGAAGTTGAAACGTAGAGTATACTTATACCTGTCGCCTTCTGGCGACTGACATATGACGCCTGCTCCACAACCATTTGAGGTGGAGCTCCCGTCCACATAGACCTTCCAGACTTGGTCTAGAATTTGAGGATCAGAGGGCCGATTCATCTCTACAATAAAATCAGCAAAGGCTTGCCCCTTTACTGCTTTTCTAGGCTCAAATGTGATTTCAAGGCTCTGAATCTCTATCGCCCATTTGATCATCCGGCCTGACGACTCCATGGTTGTCAGTGGCCGCTTGATTGGCTGATCTGTGTATACGACGACTGAATGTGCTAATAAATAAGGCTTCAATTTTCTAACTGCGATGAAGAGAGCAAGACCGAATTTTTTCACTAAGGGGTACCTTAAATCAGCATTTTTCAATACATGGCTGACAAAGTAGACCGGGAGCTGGCAGCCGTCTCTTTCGACAAGGAGGACGGCACTTAGAGCATGGTCAGACACTGCGAGATACATGTAAAGCACTTCTTTGGGAAAGGGACTGACCAGTCTTGGCAAGGAATGCAGATGGACTTTCAGTTTTTGGAAGGCCGCCTCAGCATCCGGCCCCCATTCAAACCTTGCTTTCTTCTTTATTGCTTGAAAAAAGTAAAGGCACTTGTCGCCTGATCGGTTAAGAAATCTTCCCAGGGCCGCCAGGCAACTTGTTAACTTCTGAACCTCTCGGACCGTCCGAGGCGATTGCATGTCAATGATCGCCTGCACTTTCTCAGGGTTCGCCTCTATACCTCTTTGATTAATGAGGAATCCGAGAAACTTTCCAGACTCAACCCCAAAAACACACTTCTTGGGATTAAGCATGACATGGTGCCGCCTGAGTGTGGTGAATGTTTCTCGGAGGTCAGCCAGATGATCCGTCTGAAGCTTGGACTTCACAATCATATCATCTATGTATGCCTCGACATTCCTTCCAATTTGTTCAAAGAAGACCGTGTTTATCATTCTTTGGAAGGTAGCCGGGGCGTTCTTCAAACCAAACGGCATGACCGTGTAGCAATACAGCCCTTGATCAATGACGAAGGCCGTCTTCTCCAAATCTTTCTTCAACAAAGGAATTCGGTGAAAGTCGGAGTAGGCGTCCATGAAACTCATTAATGCGTGACCGGCTGTTGAGTCGACCAGATTGTCGATTTTTGGTAATGGGTAGCTATCTTTGGGGAACGCCTTGTTCAAATCTGTGTAATCCACACACATTCGCCAAGTACCATTCGGCTTCTTTACTAGCACAACATTTGTAACCCAGTCTGGGAAATAACATTGCCGAATGAACCCTGCATCAAGCAACTTTTTAACCTCGGCGGCGGCCGCCTGACTTCTTTCTTCACCATGGTTTCGCTTCTTTTACCTGACCGGCTTCTTTTTCGGATCCACAACCAATTTATGTACAGCCAGATCAGGACTGATGCCTGGCATTTCATGAACTTCAAATGCAAAGATATCTTTGAATTCCTTCAAAAGTTGGTGAAAATCTTCACCCAAAACTTCAAAAGCAGTCGTCCCTACTTTGACTGTTCGGTTAGGTCGTGAGTCGTCGAGGACAACATCCGTATGCTCGCCAGCCGGCTGAGGGCGGAATTCGTCCAACCGCCCCTCCGCCAGTGAGTGCTATCTTTTTTCTTTTCTCTCGGCCCCCAATTGAGTAGCCTTTCTTTTCTTACCGCCTGCTACTTGGGCAGGCGCATCCTCCTTGATGAGCTCAAGGTCAGTTTTTTCACCACTTGGGCCAGCAGTCGCCACAGTGGGTTTGATATCCGAGAGGTAACACTCGCGTGCCATCTTCTAATCTTCCCTTAGGGAGCCGACTGTTCCATCATCCCTCTCAAATTTGAGCAGCATAAGAGAGGGGATAATGACAGCTTTAGAGTTGTTTAGGGTGGGTCGTCCCAATATCATGTTGTAGGCCGACAGTTCTTCAACTACTAAGAACCGAACCACCATGTGACGGTCCTCCCCTTTCTCACCCAGACGGATGGGTAGATCCACTCACCCCACTAAGTGTACGACACTTCCTCCAAACCCTACTAAAGGGTGAGATATCGGATGTATGCAGTCAGTTTTGTACTTGAGCTTTTCCAAGCACTTGTTGCTGATGAGATCAGAGGAACTACCGGTATATATGAGGATCCGGCCAACTCTTTGGTTGGCCACCTTGCATTCAATGACAATGGGGTCATCATGCGGCCCCCTAACTCCTCCCAGATCTTCTTCTATGATGACAATTTCTGGGAATGAACTCTTGGCGGTCCGTACTTGGTGAACGGAATTAACATCTAGTCGCCTGATATTGTCTTTGTTGCCCCTTATAGTGGGGCCGCCTCCTGAGAAGCCGCCTGCTATGGTGTAAACGACGGCGTCATCAGTATCTGAACTGTCGGCCTGCCGATGATTCTTCTTGGCCGACTGCTTGTGTTTAGGGGGAGCATTCCCCTTAGACTTCTTGACATAGGAGTCAAGGTCGCCTTTTTCAGCCAGGCGGTCCAGGTAACACATGAGGCTAATACATTCATTGGTTTCATGACCAATATCCTCATGATAATGACAAAACTTATCTTGGTTCCGATTGCTTGCAGAACCCTTCATGGCCTAGGGGCCGGCTTCTCAATTGAGATCCGGCCCTTGATTTCTTTGAGGATAGCTTGGCTATCCTTGTTGAACGCATACTTGGGAGAGTATGGTTTGAATTCTTTCTTCTTTTTCTGGGCCGGCTGTCCAGAGGAGTCGGCCGCCCAGAATTCTTTTCGCTTTTTCTCATCTTTATTTGCCGATTGCTTTAGTCGGCTTTCTTTCTTGTCAGACCTCCTTCCATCCGACTGTTTTCCAATGTTACAGAGATCAGTCGCCTGTATATAGGCTTCTTCTTCAATCAATGCTTCTTGGAGAGTCGCAACTCTCTTTCGGACCAAGTCGAACTTGAAAGTCGACCCATCCTTAAGACCTCTGAAAAAGTCAGTGTAGGCTACCTCATCCAGCAGCCCTTGTATTTGAATCCTCATCAGGTTAAACCGCCTGATGTAGGAACGGAGTCCCTCCTTCTCACCCTGCTGAATGGTCCCTAAGTCAATGGTCGTCTTCTTAGCAGGGATGTTCATAGCAAAATTGGAGGTGAACAAGTTGGCAAGTGTCTTGAAATTATTCACACAACCAGTCGGCAGGTTGCCGAACCATTGTTGTGCGATTCCCTTGAGAGTCGCTGGGAAACACTTGCACCAAGTGGGATCATCCAACCCTTGGAGGTACATTAGGTTGGTGAACGCCATTAGATGATCTTCTGGGTTAGTAGTGCCATCATAGGCGCCTACTAACACATTCTTCACTTTGGCCGGCTGGGCGGCCTCTATAATTTCCTTGGAGAAGGCGGACGGCTGTTCTCCAAGTCTTAGCAACCGTAGTTGCCAGTCCAAAGGTTGAACGTTTCTTGCCGCCTACCCTCCAAACAAAGGAGGCTGCAAAAAGTATTGTTGTTGCGGTACGTATGGTATGTTCGGTACCGACTGATCTTTATGAAATCCAGACCGACGGGAGGTACCGCCTGTCTGACTTTCATAATTTGATTGAGTATACCTCATGGAGGTATTATACAAACTATCCTGAAAATCTGAAGTAGAGGCCGACTCTGATAGTCGGTCACTCTTCTTCTGCTCTAGCATCAACCGAGCATCGGTGTACATTTTCTTCGTCCCATCCGCTTGAACATGACGAATGGGCTTTCTCCTCTCTGTTGTCGGGAAGTGAAACTTCGTCTAATCAATGATCGGTGGCTGACTAGGCCCAAGCTTTGGGTGAGGGGTTGCCGCACGACCAGTGACTGATTTCATCCTACCATGTGGGAGGATTTTTTAGCCGACTGTTCCTTTACAGGGACATGCGTCCTCTTCTTAATCAGCTCTTGGATCTCTCCCTTGAATCCCCTCATGAAAGTCATGAGTTCGTTCCTTGTAATGGGAGCATATCCTTCAGCCGCCTGTTGTTGCTCAGGCGCTGGGCCGGCTGGATTGCTGGGTCCAGCTTGACTATTTACCCGTTCTTTCCTTTCGGTGTGACGGGTGCGTCGGGCCCTTAGGGTCCCATCTGAGGCCGTTTGTGTTTCAACCTCGACCTCATTTTCAGTATCTTGGTTTGAGTAGACTTGAGGGTCGTCCACTGGACGCCTCTCTTCTGGATTTGGTACAGACTTTGATGCCATCTCGAAAGTACTCTCCCCACAGACGGCGCCAAAATGTTTCGGGGTTTTTTGATGTCCTGCGGGAGAGTTATAATTCCGGGACTAGATCCGTGCACCTGTACCTGCAAAACAACGGAGACTCCGGGTGGTGGGAGCTCCGCCTCCGACGGTCAAGTTAGTACTTGTTTGAGGAGTAATAAGTGCGGAAAAAGTAAAGGTTGGGAGATCTAGTTCCTCTAGGGGAGGAATGATCAGTCTGTTTAGGTTCTCTAGGTGTGAGTAATTAATTTCTGAATCTCCCTTAATGAGAATTAATTAGAGTATTTATAACCATGGGAAACGTGCCAAATACTAGGTTTAGGTTAACCTAGGGCTGACTGGGCTTCCCTTGGAAATTGGGCCTAGGTGGCTGTTTGGCCTATTTGGCATACGGAGGCCACGTGGCGTGACACAACTGGTCCAAGGTGGACAGACTCAACTCTTGACACGTGGCAGGCTTTTATTGGCCCAGGTGGCGGACAATTGGCATAGCCTGAATGGTCCACTTGTCAGATGGTGATTGGTAGGGAAAAATCCCCTAATCAATGACAATAGTCTAGTCTTGCATGTCATGATGACAATAGTTGTCCGCTGCATTTGTCTGCTGCACTGTTTCCTCTTCAAACTAGATGTAATCGATCCTCGATTACGAGTCACACATTAACAGTTAGCAAAACACTACAATTATATATACGAATGAATTAAAAAAAATTAAGATACCACAATTGATGAGGATTGTAAACAATATTAATAATGTACTAACATCATAAGTTTATGTCTTACCTATATTTTAATAATTTCAATTTACCCCTATATTTATCAAGGAATAGTTGATCTTAATTTGTGTCACAAAATCTATTAATAAATAACTCATGGATTTAAAAGGAGGGTCTTACCCAATAATCGTAAATATACAAATTTTAAAAAATTAATTCCTCTGATAATTCATGAAATTCATTTGATTACTTATATATATATACACACATATACATATAGAACTGGGTTACTGTGAGTACTAGCCGAATAATAGGAACTAAGAACTAATCTGGACCGTCAGATCTAAGAAAAGAGGCGCGCAATCTAACGGACCAAATTCATTTAGGCATTTCAGGCGCCATTTTCTCTCTCTTCTCTCTCTCTCTCCTCCGCCATTTTCAACTACTCAAAACCTTCAAAAAACCTCCATAACCGCCATTTTCAACTGCTTAATTACGCTATATAAGCACAATTCAAGTTCTATCATCTAAATTTCTTCAGTTTCAGAACAAAAATCACGAAAATTTTTGTGTTTGAAGTTCAATTTTTGTGTTTCGAAGTTCAATTTGCTTGATATTTAGGTATTTTGGAATTTTGTTTGTTTTTTGTTCGAATTTCGTTTGATTTAATTTTAATTTCTGGTTAAATTTGTCGTAAATTAGTTTACAATTGATTAGAATTTAATTCGAAGTTGAATCAAAGTTTTTTTTTATATATTTTTTTTTTTTTTTACGAATTTTGCCATAAATTTTGATCAGTTGTTTTTTTCTTTTTTTTTTCTTTTTTACGAATTTTGGTAAAAATTTATATCAGATTTTTGTAAAGAATATTGATAAAAATTTTGATCTGTTTATTTTTACGAATTTGAGTAATTTTTGTTCTATTGCTACTAATTTCGACTAATTTTAGTTAATTTTTGAGTAATAGTTGATAATAGTTAAAAGAAATCAAATAAAAGTTGATATAAAATAATTAAAAGTGAATAAAATTAAATTATTAATTTGGAGTAGTTTCCTTTGAGTTTCAGTAGTTTCCTTTAATTTTGAGTGGTTTATTTTTACAAGTAGAAAAAAATTGGCTAAAAGTAACTTTAAATTGATTAAAAGTTAATGAATTACGGTATGATTTGAAGCTATTATGGCTTGTGTATAAATCAAGAAATTATTGTGGTTGAAATGAGGTTGGTTTTTTGTTTCGAAATGTTGCATGTATAGAAATCATTTGTTGCTATTATTATAATAACAAGAGTTGATTTGAAATCATAAATATCATGCAGTATGAAACCATCAAGTTTAAATCGAGAAAGTATGATTCATTTTTGTTTTGTATTGCATGCTACTTAAAATGACGAAAAGTCTAAAGAAAAATGTTGCAAAAAAACCTCCAACACAACCTGATGCAGCAAAGAAACCTTAAAAGGAAGATCCTGCAGGGGAAAAAGCTCCTGCAGCACAGAAGATATCTCCAAAGAAACCTGCAAATTCAAAGAAATCTCCAATTAAAGGTATATTATCTTGAAGTAATAGATTCAATTTATAAAGTAAATAGAAACAATTATAAAGTAAACCATTTGCCTTTATAAGTCTATGCTATCAATATAAATATTATAATGCATACAATTACATGATTGAATATAAAAAGTAAATGATAAGTTTAATAAAGTAAATAAAAATGCTTATAAAGTAAATATATATGTATTTAAAGTTATTTAACATATTTTGTATTTATATACTCCTTGTATTAACAGAAACTCATTGTTAAACTTAACTGTATTAGGTGCTAAACCTAAAAGGGTTTCAAAAAAGCAAATACTGATAAAGAGAAGGCTTAAGGAACTAGAACCTACAGAAGGTTTATAAAGGTTTACTGTATTAGGTTTTAAAGTTAGATTGATATGTTGTGAATTAGGTTGTTTGTTCTTGAATATTTTAATTTTAAAAGTAAATGTTTTAATATCTTATAGTTTAACAAAATATAAGAACCAAAAAAAGAACAAAAGCTGAAGTTAAAGATAGCAATTACGAACCAGAAGAAGATAACAATGAAGAATCTGATGGATCATCAGAAGAAGACAGAAAAAATACAAAAGCTCATTTAAAGAAGAAAATGAAGCTTGACAGTTCAGATAAAGAGATACAAGAAGTTATAGAGATTAAAGAAGGAAATGACAATGATGATGGTAATCTGGACATCAAGAAAACACACTACATGCCCAATGCAGTATTTGATATTATCAAGGACTTTAGTGAGAGACAGAGATCAAATGTTATAAGTGTTGGATTTGGAGGCTTGCTTGAACTAAAACTGACAAAAGTTTCAACAAAAATGCTTTCATGGCTTTGTCATCATTTCAATGAAAAAGTTGTATGGTCAAGATTGACATGATGAAGGAGTTATCTGTAAGTTCTTATGATGTTGAAGATGTTTTCTTGCTTCCAAATGTAACAGAGAACAAGTTGACTTATTAGTAAGGAAGCAACCTATAGCAAACATCATGATTCAGAACGAGTGGAAGAAGAAGCTAGGAATTGCAGAAAGCGATGACATCTTTGTTAACAATTTGTAGAACAAAATGAAGAGTCTAAAGGAAGGAGGTGATGATTTTAAAAGGTTCTTTGTGATGTATGTTTGCAGCACATTCTTGGCCCCTGTTGCAAATAGAGTGATAGATTACAAGATAATCAGCTATGCAGACAATGTAAAAGAAATACGTAACTTGGATTGGTGTGGTTATGTAGTCAATAACTTGTGCAAAGCAATGGGGAGCTTAAAAAAAACAAGCATAGGAATCAAGAACATGAATCAGTGGATGTGTCCTGATTCTTCATATTGTGTACTTTCATTTAGAGGGTAGCCTGAACCAACAACAATGCCCTTGATCAAACATTGGACAGATGAGAAAGTAAGAAAAAGAATTGCAAGTGAAGAAAAAGCATCATTTGGTCAAGGAGAAATCCAAAAAGATGTATATCCGGTTTGTAGAAAAGGGGGTCAACAATCATACTTAGGTGATGTTATTGAGACTGCATATAGGAATTTTTCTGACAAAGAGAGAAGATTAGTCTCTTTCAACCTTCCAGATGGTGTTATGACCAAAAGTGAGATACATGAGGTTGCACATCATGTGAGTATTTTTTATAGCTTGCAAAGATTTCTTGTTTATTGACTTGTTAGGTTTTTTTGTATTTACTTTTTATATTATTCTATTTACTTTAAACTGAAATTCCATTACTTTAATCTCATGCTTTTCTTTGGGAGATTGATATATTGTTATTTCGTTTTGAATATGTACTTTGGTATGTATTTTGCTTTTCTTTGGCTGCTACTGCTGCCTTGCCAAGGCTGCTACTACTACAGCTACTTCCCTGCCAAGGCGGCTGCTGCTGCTGCAGCTACTTCCCTGCCAAGGCTGCTGCTGCTGCTGCTGCCTTACCATGGCTTGGAGTTGCTATGCTACTTCTGCTATGTTTCCTGCTGTTGCAATGCTACTTCTACTTTGCCTCCTGCTGCTGTTATGCTACTTTTACTAGAACATTGCTGCTTGATATGTGTTTTTTAGGCTTTAAGTAAAATTGCATATAAGATTAGTTGATCTTTTAGGTTATCTAATTTTTGTGTTGCCTAATATTTTGATCGTTTTACTTGACATCTTTTGTTATGTGAAATGTTTTTTTAATTGCCTGATATATTTTTGTTGTTGGCTTATATTTTTCTTATACTATGTGATAAGATTTTTTTGTTGGCTTGTATATGGTGATATTGATGGATGATATATGTATTGTGTTTCCTTATATAATCACATTGATGGCTTATATGATGATATTTATGGCAGATATATTATTGTGTTGCCTTGTATAATCATTATGATTGTTTAAATTTAAGAGGCTGATTTTTTTTTTTTATGTTGCTAATATGTTTTTTTTAATTCGCTTATATGATTGGCTGATACGTTTTTGATAATAAATTTCTGTTTGCTTATTTTTTTATTTGGCTTATATGATTTGTTTTATTTGCTAATATACTCTAATTGTTGGCTTAAATCTTTTTTATGTTTGCTGAAATCTCAAATGCTATAAGCTGAAATGTTATCTTTGCTTGCTTATATGGATTTTATGTTGGCTAATTTGTTATCTTAGTTAGCTTATATGATTTATTTGGCTGGCTGATACATTTTTATATATATTATTTGTTGTTGGAATAGTTTTTATTTGGCTTATACGGTCCATTTTACTTGCTGATATACTCTATTTGTTGGCTTACGTTTTTTTTAAGTTGGCTGAAATCTCAAATGCTATAAGCTGAAATGCTATCTTTGCTGGCTTATATGGATTTTATGTTGGCTGATTTGTTATCTTATTTAGCTTATATGATTTATTAGGCTGGCTGATACGTTTTTATATATTTTTTTTGTCGTTTGAATAGTTTTTTATTTGGCTTATATGGTCTTTTTTATTTGTTGATATGTTCCATTTGTTGGCTTACATGTTTTTTAAGTTGGCTGGAATCATCGCTTGCTAAGCTAAAATGTTATTTTTTTTATATGGATTTTTAGTTGTCTGATATATTATCTTTGTTTGCTGATATGTTTTATTAGTTTGGCTGATACATTTGTAATATATATTTTTTGTTGGAGATTGGTCACAATTTCATATTTTATATTTATTTGTTTAGCTTCTAGTAGTAATAATGTTAACTAAATGATAAACTAAAAAGTAAATAAATACACTACAAAGTAGACAAATTAACTTTTAAAGTAAATAGTATTATTTATCAAAAGTATTGTAATAACAAATTTTTGTTATTTATTTGAAGGAAGTTGAAGAAGATCTGCTTTTATTGACTAGAGATTCAACACTCTTTTCAATGTTACATGCCGAGCATATAAACTGCATAACACACCGGATTAAAAAGAATCAATCCAATCAAGTGTGTTTGCATCGAATTCTCAACTATTTTCTGAAACACAAAGGCTAATAGAAGACCCTAGAGTGTAAAGGACTATTGATGAAATACTGAAGATTTACGATGATTTGAGAGGTGTATCTAATGTGTTTTTATCAACATTGAGGAGCAGCATAAAAATCCTGAAGCTAATCCAAATTATGATGGAGATAATCAAGAAGATGCAGATGATACTTCAAATTTTGTACATAATGCTATTTATTTGGATGATGAAAATGAACATTCTGAAAAAGAGGAGGAAAAGGAAGAGGACAAAAAGGAAGAGGAGAAGGATGAAAACAAAGAGAAGAAAAAGGAAGATGAGAACGTGAAAGAGAAGAATGAAAAGGAACAAGAGGAGGAAGCTGATGTTAGTGTAGCAGTTGATGCAAATACTGCAAACCAGGTATCAGAACATCCATTCAACTTTTTAAATGAATTTTCTTCTAAGATTCAGTGTTTTGTGGATTGTGGGTAAACAAGAACTAAAGTGAATTACGTATACAAGTGTATGAAGAGCAAAAAAAGCAGAATGCAAGAAATGCCAGAATTGCATCAAGTGGTGGCTGACTATTGTTTTCTGAAAAAGAAATCAATGAAAGGGTAATACTACTCTTTGACTTTTAACATTGTTTTATTTAATTTATTTCAAATTCCTTTTACTTTATAAATATTAATAAAACAAGTTATTTTTGTGTAATTATACAATGAACAACTTGTTACATTTGAACATCCAATTGCAATACCAAGGGAGATATGATAACTTTAGCACCAACAATCCCAAATCAATTGATAAATTCATGCATTGTTCAACCATGGTCATTTTTAATGAATAAATCAAGATTGACGGCCAGACCATCATGCTTTTTCTTTGGAATTGACCACAATGTAAGTGATACATTGAATAAATAATAGAATACATACAAAATATATACTAAATACATAATTTGTTTTGTGTTTTCATGAATATGCATAGACCACTAGAGATATCTCTCGCGTCTCAGAAACTTCTCAAGAGGCTAAAGATCATTCTCCTAAATCAGTTTTGGCTGAATTAAGCCAAGCTTGGTTAGATTGGCTCCAATTATGCAATGTAAAACACCAGTTTATGGAGGTTGATTTGGTAAGTTTTCTCTAATGTTGTATAATCTGATTTAAAAAAAAAAACAAAAACAAAAACTAACAAATACAATTTGAATCTCAGGTGTTTATCCCAATTCTATTGAATATCCATTATAGTGCGGTGGTG